>NC_056526.1:57973134-58031064 GCF_019175285.1 Sceloporus undulatus
CCCAAACATATTTATTTAGAATCAGGTCCATTGTGTGCAATGAGATAAATGTTCATAGGACTGCATTCTAAATTTTCTGTGGAAGTGAAAGCAATACATTCTAAGAGATGATTTTGCACTTTAACCTTCATCAAACTCAGCCACCGTGGCCAGTCAGCAAGAAAGATGGGCATTATCATCCAGCAGCATCTAGATGACAATGTGTTCCTGATTCCTGTGGAGTAGTATTACACCATATATAAAATGCACACCAAGAGGCAGAAAATAAAAGTCTCCATGGTCTTCCCTCTTCATCCTGGACTTTAGAATTAAAGATCTTGGGAAATAGTGGCCATTTATTGGAAGCAATATGCTTTTACATTGCCATAGACGAAGAATGACTAGAAAACATAGAACTTCTAAAGGAAATTTTCCAACTTCTTGACCATTTTGTTACCTCCCATACCCTATAGCCCAAACATTTAAAGCACTGAAAAGGTAAAACTCTCCTTCAGAGAAATAATGTACCTCACAAAAGGGAAGAAAGTGTTAAGCTAAAGAATAACAAGCACAGCACATAAGCATTTGAATGCAAGACTCAGCTAAATCCAGCTTGCTGTATGTCACAATTATCAGTGTGATGTGCTATACAGTAATTGTCTGTGACTTTACAATTTTTTAAAATTTGCACTGGGCCCTGTGGGTTTAGCTGACCCAATTGTTCTTTCCATAGTAAAATCTTCTTGATTTCATGAATAAGTGTGAGGCTCATTAAAATAAATAGTGATAGTTACAGGTATGTAAGAACTGTGTACGTTGAACACAAAAGACAAAGAAGAGAAAAGAGAAGAGAAGTGAAGAGAAGAGAAGAACTGAGAACTGATGAGACAGCCAGAAATGTATTTTCCCTTATTGCCAAAATACATGCAGGTTACTGTACTGTAGGGTCAGTATAAAATTGAGATTTCTTACATTCCATGATAATAACATATCAGTATTCAGGACTATATTTCAGCAAAGAAATACAGAGAGACAGTTATGCAATTTATTAGGCATTAGTTAAAGAGAAATTCAGCAAAACAGAAAGATGATAGCCCATAGATGTGGTAGGATAGTGCAGTTTAAGACATAAATACCTGTAATAGTTGACCCAGCCCTGTGGGAATGCCTTAATTTGCAGATGAGGGAAAAGTAAATAGTTTACAGAGAGCATATGCATGATGTGGAATTCAGCCTTCTGATCTGCAAATGCAGGCACTTTTATTTATAGGCTGCAGCCTGTAATGGTTCATTCATTCTCTCTCCAAATGCAAAGGAAGCTTTACTTTTAAGATACAGACATCTTATCGAATGAAAGAAGGTAGATAACCTCAGAGAATTATCCTAATGACACATTTTGCTCTACACTATATTAAAATGTTCTGCCACAATCACAAGCAATTTTTTTTCTCCCTTCCTCTCTTTTTATATGTGAATTTTTCTTACATCAGTGCAAGCTCAAAATGTGCTTTGGGCCATAAAAGCTTATGTCAACAAACAAATTCTGCTGCTCCTCTGTAATTTACCTAGTACAAAGCTTTTGAAAGCAGCACACTTTCATTCCAAGATACAGAGAGGTAGAAAAAGAAAGAGGGATGCTTCAGCCTCCTGCATAATCACAGGCCTGGCTGAAAACATTAAACAGTAATTGCAAATTTGAAAATGGGAGTTCGAGAATTCCTGTTAATGCTACTAAAATTGCTTGTAGGAACTCCACATAACAAAAGGCTCAAAGCCATCTATGCATCACATGTTAAGTCAAATATGTATGATACACATATATGTTATATTGCATTATTATTTAGGACATATAGGTCTGATTTCACAGCTAATGAATAGCAGTAGTTGGTTTTAAACAAATAAATAAAATTTGCTTTAAGATCAATGAAAAGTTGCATTGGTGTGCTTCTGTGCATATGAATAGTACAGTAGTTTTCTTTCTTTTCTTTTCTTTTCTTTTTTTTTTTTACCATTACAGCTGTCCTTTCCCCCCACACCTAGAAATATAAAGGAGGGATTGCAAAGTGATTGCATATTTCTGTGGGTTTACTGATATCTTTTTGAAATTCAAGTTTCCATCATGACAATCTGTATAGCCTCACTCTTAAGAAGAAACTAAAAATGCAGGCTACTTCATTGATCCATAAGCATATACACAAGTGCCCCCTTGGTATCTGCTGGGGTTTGGTTCCAGGACACACTCCCACCCCACCCTGTGGATAGGAAACTCCATGAATACTCAAATCCCATTATATACAATAGGGTAGTAAAATGTCAAAGTCAAGTTATTTTTTTTTAATTAGCAAAATCAAGGTTTACAACTTTTTGGAATTTTTTGGGTGTGCGTGTGTATGTTATTTTCAAGCTGGAGATGGTGAAATCCATGGAGACAGAATTTATGGATAAGGAAGGCTGGCTGTATAGGAACATGTTGTGAATACAGGGCACAAATATATACAAACTAAAGGGATCTATTTATCATAATATCCCATTCTTTAGAATCAATTAATAATAGTGAGAACTGGTGGAAGACAATATTGTGTTTAGCATTTTGTAATTTGAAGTGGAGAGATGTGAAACTGTTTGAGAAAAGGAAAGGAAGGGATTCATGTTCCTAAACAACTTAAGAAAATAAGTTGAAGATTTTCTGGAACCAAGTAGACCCACTTTATCTCAGGGTAGGAATAGTGCAGCCCTCCAGATGTTGCTGCACTTTATGATATTCCTCATCATTGGTATTCTGGCTAGAACTGATAACATCCAGTAACATCTGGAGTACTCCATGTTTCACAACCTGGCATTATCTCAGAAGTCAACAAATAAGTTATAACAATTTTCATCTCTCACAGGAGCAGGTCTCTTTTAAAGCAAATGGATCATATTAGCACATTCAGAAACAAAACACTTCAAAATACTTTGGATCACAACAGAGAACAATTACAAGTGGATATTGTTACTGGCAAAATCCATTTTTTCCTCAGTAACTGTGAGGACTGCAGCTGAGCTCAGTCAACAGAGAAGGCTCAGGAAAGGGAGAGATGAGCTAAATGCCTCACAAAATTACAATTCTCAGAATTCCATAGCACTGAGCCATGGCAGTTAAAGTGGTGTCAACATGGATTGTTTCTGTAGTGCAGATGCAGCCTAAGTTGCTGACCCTCTTTTAGGAGTAGGGTTGAGCACCTTGGATAGTACCTTAAAAGTCTGGACTCAAACCCAGAAAGATTCATTATTGCATTCACATCAAAGGCACCAATCACTACTAATTGTAGGCATGCTGTATGTGTTTAGTCTTTCCCCCTTCCATAATGGATACCAAGATATCTTGGTCTGAAACTGGGTGCTCTAGGCTCCCTCAAGGGTTATTTTGATGCTGAGGAACACTGACATACATTACTGCTAAATGATACCGCAGACAGTACAAAGTGGAGAAGCATTCCAGCCCTTTTTGTTGATGAGACCCACCAGGCCTCACAGCCAATGGAAGAACTGGGTCCTCACTTGTACCAAGATTTTCCATTTGGTCAGCAATCAAATCAAATCTGTATAGCTGGGTGTATAGACCGTCTGGGTCAGTGTGTACTTCCAGGTTGAGTCAAATGGAAGTTGGACCCTTAAGGCATTCCTCAGTTAATAAAGCTTCTGCCAAAGAAGCTCCTTATTACAAAGTCTTTTTACAGGAACCCAGCCCCCCTTTTCTCATCTTCCATCTAGCTAGAAGGGTTTTGTTTTGCTTTTGTAGCATTGACATGAAGAGGATGGTAAAGGAGGGCTGGAGGAAGAAAGACTTTTAGTGTGGGGTAGCAGCAGTGTGTCTGCAGTGAACAATGCAATAAAGCTTGTCCTGGGAAGGAATTCAACGTATCACAGTCCTACTGTAGCTGTATATGCTTATGTACAAGAAGCAAAATCACATTCTATCTCACTGCCTATCCCAGCATATTGAAAAAACATGGATGATCTCTAAGTTTCACTACCAAAATGAAAATCATAAGAGTGCAGGCTGTTAAAAGAAAGAAAAAAATCAACCCAGGATGCCTTTTGGAAGAATCTTTCAAGTGGCTTCCAGAATATTCAGAATGTTTTAATTTGGTCCTTGGTATCTGCTCAGGTTTGGTTCCAGGACCCCCTGTGGATAACAAAATCCGTGGCAGCTCAAGATCCATTATATAGAATGGCACAGTAAAATGATGTCCTTTGTATAAAATGGCAAAATATAGGATTGCTTTTTTGGAATATATATATATATATATCCAATATATATATAGAAAACGTTCAAGCTGTGGATGGTTGAATCCATGAAAAAGAATTTGGCGATAAGAAGGGACAACTGTACTTATGCAATGCTTACCTGGCCTGATTGTTTCATTTTGCATGTACAGCTCAAATGAAACTTTTGCTGAAATATGTTGAGCTGCTCTTCTTTTTTTTTTTGTAAGAACCTATCTTTATTCTTTCTATATTATTTCCACATCTGGTATCAAAATTTCTGTTAAAGAGGTACAGCTCAGAATACATACACAATGGTCCCTTGGCTTACGCGGGGGATCCGTTCTGCCCAACCCCCCCGCGTAAGCCGAAAAACGCTTAAACTGAAGTCCCATTCAATTGGATGCACTGTACTTTGTTAAATGAGGTATACCTGTGGTGCAGAAGCAAACAATGAAAATCAAAGTGTACAAGTATGGCCCATGTCCTTCTTGATAGTAATAGACCTGTGCAAGCAGGTCATAAACTGAGAAAAGTTAACTCCTCTAGTTAGTTCTCAGCCTTCATATCTTTTCCCAGCCTGAAACTGCAAACCAATTCAAACAGTATCCAGCATGGTCACTAATACATATGAATGCTTTCATATCACTGGGCCACTCTTAATGTTTGGCAATGATGGTAACAAAACCCATCTGCTTAGTAGCAGAGGCCCATCTCACTACATAAGACCTGATTTAGGATTAATCCTGTAACCTGTGGATTAACCTCTGAACTGTGATAAATAAAAAACATGCTGCACTTGTGTTGCCCTCACTTTCCTCCCCACTGTCTTAGAATTTATGAGCAGTCTAACTCTGTAATACTTAGGACAGGTTGTTGTAGCAGCCCATTTTACAAAATAAAGATGCCCATCTTTTCATAAACAGCTTAACCATCACAGGAAAAGAAGTCACTTTTTATTTTTTAAAATATTCATCTTAATAAAGATTTATCAGGACTAAACTAAATATTTCCCTTGTTAAAGTTCATCCTGCCCTCCAACCCCTGAAAAGTTAAGTTGCCTACAGCTTCTACAGGTCTGATCCCAGTAGACCGAGAACAGCATAGCTAAGTAGAAGACAGAAAAGGCATTTAATTTGCATTTAATGCCGAATTTCTCATGAGAAATTTCAGATTGGGAAAATCATTCATTACATTTAAAAAGATGTATTATATGCCAACATCTAAATTCACTTCAGTGAGAATTCCTAGTCACTTGATTAACCAATAATAGTTTTTAGCAGCACAGAAAAATGAAATAAATTTAGGGTAAAATCTTTACTGTGCATGCATAATAAAAACTTCTGTATTACTGGGTTTTTGACTGGGTTTTGTTTTTAATCTTTACTGAAAGCTACCTTGGATCCTGTGCCAAGAGAAAGAGAGATTGCAAATTGAATGAGTAATGAATGAATAAATAATAGTCATGACTAGGTATAAGTAACATCTTACAAATAGAATTCCACTTTCCTAATTCCAGTTGCTAGTCTAAACCAGAACAGATCTATTGAATCAGTGGAATTCATTTATGTATTGATTACGAGGTTCCGATTGATTCAAAAATTCTACTCTAATTGGGACTAAAAATTATGGCTGGAATTCAGGATCAGAGTTACAAATGTGCAATCTAGTTATACATCTGTTAACTGATTCATATTCATGATCATGGCAATAGTGGGGGGAATACATGGGGACAGTAAAAGGCTAGGAACCTGTCTTACTGGTCCCTGCAAGTGACAGGGTGCTTCTGTCATCTGGGACACAGCAGATTGACATTTCCACTGCGAAATAATATCTGGTATGTGGAAGAACTGCAACAGGAATCCTGTTGCACCAAAAATCCAGAGACTGTTGCACCAAAAATCGCTGGAGGGGATTCAGTGTGCTGCAACCTGAGTGACAGGAGAACATTGCTCACAGTGGCTACTGCCCAGTGAAGTAAGATTTGGGAGTTGGAGATGGACCAAGAGATGTTACTTGAGTTATACTTAACAAGGGTCCAAAACATACTCCAGAAATAATCCAGTTTGAACCCTGGTTCAGTGTCTTGGAATCCTGGGAATTGTAGTCTATTGTGGTATTAGAGCTCTCTGACAGAGGAGGCTCAACATCTCACAAAACTACAGTTTCCAGAATTCCCCTGCATTGAGCCAGAACAATTAAAGCAGTCTCAAACTGGATTATTTTGGACTTAAATATACTTAACCTAGTAGCTGATGTAGAATTCCAGCCTATATTTAGAGCAATGTAAGTCTGTTAGGTTTCAAAGCAGTACTAGCTAATCCAGATACATTTTAATATTATGCGTACTTTCAAAGAAACAAAAGGCACATTCATTTACTGAACAGCATTTGTAGAAATGTTATAAATGAATTTGTGTGTAGTACATACTCTAGTAGAGAGTCCACATGGCATAGGATGTTATCACATGAGCATTTACCACTGTCAAGACATTGCCCAAACGTTGCAGAAGCGCAGGAGGTGAAATCATTCTAAAATGTAATTGAGGCTTCCCGCTTTCCTGTCACTGTGGGGAAGCCTCAGAGAAGCCATATTTTAATAACGGAAGATCCCATTATTAAAAAATGGCTTCTCTGAGGCTTCCCCGTGAATGCTTGCTTCACCGACGCAAGGAAAGTGGGAAGCCTCAATTACGTTAGAGAAGTGGGAAAGATGATTCCACCTTCGGTGCTTCTGCAACATTCGGGCAGCGGTAAGTGCCTCATATGATAAGGTCCATAGTGGTTTGAGTGTTGAACTAGAACACTGGGAGACAAACCTGGGAAGGGTTTGAATCTTCATTCAGTGATGGAAACCTATTGAATGACCTTGGGCGAGTCATATTTTCTCAGCATCAGAGGAAGGTAAATGCAAACCCCCTCTGAACAAATTCTACCAAGAAAACCCTGTGATAGGCTTGCCTTTGGGTCACCATATGTTGGAAATGATTTGAATACACAACAACAACAACAACAGAGTGCAGTTGCTTTTATGCTTTTCCTGTGAGATCTTGGAAAGGGGAAAAAATCTATTATTTCTGCATCATTTTTTTTAAATTAAATTTATTATTCCAGCCTTGTTCGTTAAAGCTGAAATGGAAACCTGATTTGAAGGACCTTTGTTGACAGAAACACTAACCTGTGGCACAAAATTCAATAAATATTGATTACTCAGTCAAATCCAGTTTATTGTAGGTTTCTTTCCTTTCAAAAAGTAATTTACTCTTGCCAGTATATTTTTTGTCTGAGGCAATCCTTTAGAAATTAATTAACATTTTTAAACACTATAACTTAATCCCATTATCAAGTAATTCATCATTTCCTTTGACCTGAATTCAGTTGGATTACAAGTGAACCTGTCATTTATTATAGTTTATTGTCACAATGTTATAATTATGGCATTAGAGTGTTTTGTAATAAGTGCTGTTAGAAAGCCAGAATGATGTAGTAGTCTATGTGTTTGACTAGGACTGAGAGAGACCAGGGTTCAAATCCCCGTTTGGCCAGGAAAACCCTCTACGTGGCCTTGGGCAATTCACAGGAAGGCAGTGGCAAACCCCCTCTGAACAAGAAGCCGTGAGAATTTCACTCTAGGGTCACTGTAAGTTGGAAACAATTTGAAGACACAGAACATTCACAATGAATGCTGTTGCAGAATTTGCAGAATTTAAAAGAAAAAGTTTTAAATAGAATGTATTTAGTTGGCTTTCATTAACCTTCTTTGTTGTGAGTGTTTGAGAAATAAAAATGTTTTCTCACTAAATCATATTCAAGCCATTAGTCATACTCAAACAGCATGATGGTAATTACTTTAGTCCCATGTGAAACAGGGTCAGCATCTTCAAATGTTTTCATGTTTCATGTTCACTGTACCTAAAACATATGATTTTACACAAGTGGGCCATTAGCAGAACTGGTTAGGCTTTCTTTTGGTTTAGAGAAACTAAAAGAAAAACTTAAAACCTTGTGCATTTTTTTGATCTGAGATTTCTGATGGTTTAAAACAGCAAAACCTTAAAACCAGTCTGTGATCATTAAAGCATTCATGACAGTAGGAAAATGAAGCTCAGCCACCTATTCTTCAATCAAAGTCAGCAATAAAAGCCACTTTTGAAACGTCAAAATCCTCACATTTTGAACATATCATTAACAGATGACTTCTAGCTTGATCAGCATACCTGTTCTTGAAACTTGATTTGGAAAGAGAATACTCGTTGTTTCTACAAAGATTATTTATACCGTACATAAATACTGAGAGCTAACCTGGGTTAATGGTTTAAGAGCTACAACTCTGTAGAACAGGGGCAAATCCCCATTTGGCCATGGAAACCCACTGAGTGGCCTGGGGCTTGTCACACACTCTTGAAATGAATTGAATGCATACAATAACAATAATACATAAACATCATTAGCACTATCAGTATGCATACTCCAGAGTGTGTTCCCAAGGAGCTTATAATACAAATTTTGATGGGCAGAGAGAGAGAATTGTATCTGAGGACATTTAGTAGTAAAAAAAAGAGTTGTTTTTTTTTTTAAAAAAAACATTATTTTTGTCTTGGGAGGTGGGGGTTGTCCACAAAAACAGACCCATGGGGAGGGCACACTTTGCCCCTCCCTGAACTAAAGGGTTTTGGTTTCATCAGATCAAAGTGAGTATACTGGAAATAAAATAATAACACTGCAAGTTTTGTTAGATGATACTGTGCTAGATGACCTCATATTGTCTGTATTCAGCCAATGAGACATGACATTTGGTTTGAAGATATTTAGTTTTCCACTCTGCTGCTTGGAATATTCCAAGCAAGAGAACATGTCTTATTCCCAGTACCAATTACTGTCAGAAACTTGACCTTGCCAGGGTCTGTAGGCCAGTGTGCAAACTCTTGACATCTTTGTGCCTGATTTTGGCAGGAATGCTGAGTCAAAACTTAATTTGCTTCTTCTGTTCTACCTTTAGCTGATATCTGTGATGGAGGGACAAGGGCCATGATCTCTTGACTTCCCTCTGAAACAAAGGAAATTCAACAAGACAGTAAAGGCAGCTGCACATATTCCAGAGGAGGTTTGAGAAAGGTAGTCTGCTTTTGTCCTCTTCGTCTTCTGATATGATGAGCTCTGTTGTACTTCTTTGCAACTTTTGCTGAAGCCAGAGTAAGTTTAGAAGGCTCTTTGAAGCCTTGTGGACAGAAAGAGAAACAAATTGTATGGTTGTGGATATCATTTATACCTTCACATCTTTGTTTCCTCGGACTAATCTGATATGCTGCTTAAAACCTGGGGGATGGCTTGTGCTTTACAACCTGTTCTAACTTTATAAACAACATTTTTGTTAAATGACTAATGACGGCCACTTAGGCTGCTCCTAGGTGGGCCATGCCCTTGCATAGGAGTGGGAACTGAGTCACACAAAAGCCATCTTTGTTGTGCGAAAGAGATATTGTTGTCATCTGCTTGCTAATGAGGATGTTGCTCTTCTTGCCTCCTGCAGGAAACGAGTTCTAGCTGAGAAGCTTTTTATTCAGGGGCTTGTGGTTGAGAGTCATTGCAATGCTGCCAAACATGAACAATTTATTATTTAGGACTACAGTTTCCAGAATCCCCTCATCAGCACAAGCCCTAGCCATGCTGGCTGGAGACATTCAAGGAATTGCAGGCCAAGCCCTGTGAGTTCCTATATGGATTGGCCTGACCCTCACCTTTCAAACCAGTGTGTTCTGACTTCATGTTCATAGCATCAACGGAAGATAGCAATTTGGAAACCATAATTTTATAAACATAGTATTAGTTTCTTGTGGTTTTTTATTCATTTGTTTATTTGATGGAATGATTAATGTTATAGTTCCATCCTCATTTTCAGGCAAGGTACTAACACTGTGGAAAGCTAAGCTTTTCATAGTCTTCATAATCCTGCAATGATGACAGAAGATGCTCTAACATTTATGAAGTAATTTGATGATGAGCAATACACCACTCGTTCGGTGGGAGAAAAAAATACTTATTTCTATTGCAAATATTGTATCTTGATTATTTCATTATCTCTACTGTGTTTAGTTGTTAGATGGATTCACACAAATAAAATTATGCATGCTGAATTGTTATGGGTAAATGGAGTGGGGTGGTGGTGTTCCATCCTTCCATTTTGAGTGTTTTAGTTATCTTCCTGAATATTCCAAATTGCTTTTTAATGGATTTCTTCATATGTGTGCTTTTGTTTTGAGAAGCTGGCAGAGCTCATTGCATGAAATTAAATGTGACTCAGAGTTTGATAGTATGGAAGAAATTGGTATAGAAGTGAAGACAATATTTTGAAAGTCTAATATGTAGTCACTATGCTGCATGGCGGTGGAGGATTTGGTCTTTTCTGTGAGTTCTAAAAGCTTCCACACCAAATCAGTAGTACAAGAATGAGCGGCTAAATAAAGGAGGCTGCTAAGAGAAATTATACAGATGCTTCAAATGGGTGTCCTTGTTTAAACTATCTAGTGCCAAATGTGTGTCCTTGTTTAAACTATCCAGTGTCAAATGTTTAACACAGAAAATTGATTTGTTGATGGAACACTAGTTCCTTTGAAATCCAACAATTATGTTTTAGTGGCTTAATAATTAATAAAATCATTTGTGCTTAACACCAGAAAAGTATGCTTTTCAAAGATTTCCCCTCTCATTTCTATGACAAAACTAATAACAATGGACATACAAATGGTTACTATAATTAACCCTCTTTCACAAGGATGAGACATTTTAATTTCTCTGAGTCACATTTTATTTTTTTTAAAAAACCCACACAAGACTAACGCATATAGTGTGAGCATTTTATAGTATTTTCACTTGAACACTTATAAACAAATTCCATGAACTTTAATTGCTTGTCATGTATGTTGTTTTAAAATACAAATAGCTTCTCTGTTACCACAGGAGGATCAGGAAGAATATGGAAGGCTTTAAAGTACAACTTCTCCCCACAGTGTTGCCAACTTGCTGGCATATGGGAATTGAAATATAACATTAATCAATCAGTTCCCCCCACCCAAAATCTATTTTCCCCCCTGTTGGAGTACTTTTTTGAAACCTACACATGACGTATTGGGACAAAACAAAAGAGTTCCATACCCTTCTTCCCTGCAAATTGGGATGCAGTAAAGCAGAAGTGATGTGTTCTAGTTGTTAATAGGTTTCTTCCATTGGGGGATACTGGAGGGGGGTGAGGAAAAGCTCCACACTTCAAGAAGTACATGTTTAACCCTAATCCTGGCCCTAACACTCAATACATTAGAATTCTTACTGGAATCAGATAACATCCCACAGTTCACTCAAAGCACTTGTTTTAATGCCCGAGGATTAAGGTCACTTATATTTCTTATTTTAGATATTAAACTGACATTTGTAAATAATGGCTAGTATCCTGTGTAGCAGCTGAATTATCACTGAACATGAATTGTGAGAATTTAGTGCTAGCTTATCCTTATCTATATTTGCTATACCAATGGTTGTCTTCAGTTAGAATTCCAATGCTAGTTGTTGTTGTTTTTTCCACTGCAAACTAAGTATCTCATTAAAAAGGTAGAAACCTCCCAGTGATTCATTTCAATACAAATATCATCATTTCCCCAAATCTGTTAATCAAAAAGGTGAGGGAGATTTGGGGTCCACAACAACTGCATCAACATCTCCTTAAATGTTGAGGGAATTGCTTAGCTCAAGGAGGCTTGCAAGAGGTAACCTGAGAAACATTTTCATCTATGCGTATCAGTACTAACTGCAGAAAGACTACAGGTTTAGTAAATAAAGAAGGTTTTTATAAAGAAATGTGCAAGGATGCAACCAAAAATAGAATAACAATTCAATCAGAAACACCATACAGAGGTAACCAAAATAGAGGTATTGAAATTAGATAACAGAAGCTTATGGTTGTGGGCAAGGCATCCTGGTGTTTCAAAGGTCATTGTGACCTTTTAAAACATGCTTCGCTCCAGATATGAAAATATGGAAATGCCATATACAGTGCAGGGGATGCTGAGTATGCTAACACCTCCTAGCCATTGTTCCATCATCGCTTGTTAAGTATAGCAGTGTTTTGCCTTAAAGACATTTTGTGCACAAATACATCCTTTTTTGCAAACATACAAAGCTTCATTATCCATCTAGTCTAGAATGGTCTACTTCATTCTTCCTTAACCTGGGACCCTCTGCATGTGCTGGACTTAACAACTCCAATTTTCTCCAGTCAGCATGGCCAATGACCATGCTAGATGAAGATGGTGAGTATTGTGGCCAATGACATCTAGAGACTACCAAACTGAAGTAGCCTGGTCTCCTTTAAGTATTCTGGAAAGCCTTCCAGTATCTTTGGCTGGCAGATATTTTCCAGAGAGCCTTCAAAGACTAACCTTTGCCTATAAAGCATGTGTTCTCTGAATTACTACTCTGAACTGCAACTCTGAAAAGCTAAGAAAGTTACCTTTTTGGAATGCAATCTCCAGAACTCCCAGAATTCAGTGGCCAGTTGGTCTGGGCCACTTTTCAAGTTCAATAATTTTCTAGGTCTTGCAGACAATTCACAATATCACTTAAGAACATACAAAAAAGCAAAGATAGTTTGGTTGACAATAAGAAAAATGCCATATTCTATAGAAGTGTAATAATTTGATTAGGCCAACTAAAATATTACAATATAGCTTCCACATTTTGGGTGACATTTTAGTTCGACATCTAAAGATAAAAGATGTGCTAATATTGGGACTGAGACAGCAAAAAAAAAAAAAAAAAAAAAATCTCAACTGCCAAAAAGCACTGATTCACACACCCTATCCAAAGCTGTCATGGATAAATTTTCTAACATGGCCATTTCCCTGATACATTAGTTTTTTATGTGGAGACTCTTATATTTTTGCATGATGGAAGATTTAAAATATTAAGTATTTGCCTTGTAATCTAAAATGGAAGTGCAAAAAATAAAAATAAAATAAAAATAATTTAAATAATCAGCATTTTTCTCCCTACTGTCTGAAATTGACAGAGTGAAAAACAATAGTTGTCTAAAATACTATATTTTATTTCATGTGCTTGGTGCTTCTAATATTAAACAACAAAAAACTTTGATGTCTCCCCCCACCACCACCAGTACATCCCTAACTCTCTGAGAATTAACCTGTTGTTAGAGGCTCTTGGAAGGGAATTCCTCCTTGATAGAAAAGGAGGTTTCTCCCTGTTTCTTGGTCTTCATTCCTAGGGCCTGTCCACATGGACCAAAAGGACCATATTCCCCCCAGCCTGCAGTTGTCCTTTTAGACAACACAGGCCAATAACCCTGGGCGAGAATCGGGAAGACCACATAATCCAGCAGATCCAGCCCAACCAGTCCTTATCTGGGTAGGAATGTTTATGGCTGAATTTCCCAGAAACTCCACCACGACAGCTGGTAGACTGCACAGCAACATGCTCTCCTTTCTGCTGCCACTGCCACTTTTCTTTGTGAAGGCTCTGGTCATGGCCTTTGATGTCAGAAGGTGATGACTAGCCATGTGGGTAAAGCAAGGAGTCTTCATGGGCCACGAGTGAAAGCATTTACAGAGAATAGTGGTGATGACAGGCACAGTAGTGGCACAGACTGTGCAGCAGTGGGTGAGCATCTGAATATCCATCCATTGATGCTCTGGCCCAAATGGAAGCAGGCCAGATCTGAAGGCAGGTTACCACAGCATCGGCCTGTGGTAACCTGCCAAGGTAAAAGAAAGAGAAGAACATCGCAAACCAGATGGATAGACTCAATCAGGGGGGTTATGTGCAAGGGCTTGCAGGATCTGGGCAAGGCAGTGGAAGATGGGGTTTCTTGGAGATGTCTCATCCACAGGGTCACCATGAGTTGGAACCAACTCATGGACAGCTAACAACAACAACAACCTGCCCATGGATTCAGTGCCTTAGTTGACTTAAGATCAGTAAAATAGCATTTCTTAAAGTGTGAATTCCATAGTAGATGCTTTGGAAAGCAGATTCACTAAACCTCTCAAGAAGATGACAGGGGCTCTCCATAAAGACCAGAACACCTCATGACATCTCTTTAAACTGTGAGAAGTACAGAACAAATAGGAGTTTCTACAGATACAAAAAGAGCACTTTTCACTAGCTGGCTATGAGGGAAATTCTCCCATTTTATTTTTTAAAAATTGATTGTTATCTGCTGTGGCAGCAAATCTAGTTCTTTTTCTGCTACTCTCCTTCCCTGCCAGTTTAGTTCAAAGATTACCTGAATAGAAAACAAACCTGCAACAAGAGTCCGTCCCCCCCCCCCGCTCCCATCTGCATCCTATCTAATGTATTTCAAATTAATGTTCTGATCTTTAAGCTTCTCATCTGATAACTCACAGGCTTGAAAATATTCCAGTTTAGTAAACTATTTGAACTTAAATGTTATGCAAGGTTTAATTAGAAGTTATATTTGGATGAATTTTAGCACAGATGAATGGTAATTGGGGGGAAATTTGGTGAGGAATTTGAAATAAAGAAAAGTAACATTCAGTCATTTCAAAATAATTTGATATTTATGGTTAGCAATAGACACTCCTAAATAATGTGACTATAGTGTGATATTTACTAGAGATTTCAGGGCATTTATAGTTTTGAGAATTCACACCCCTCAGATTTGTTGTATGCATTTTGTTTGTAAAATGTTCATAATGCACAAATGCTATTCAGTTAATTATTAAGGATTTCTTCAGAGAAACACAATGAAGTTGTATCATGCAAAATCCTTTGGAATCATATTTAAGGTTGGCGAGGAGTGAGGAGGGAGATGTTGGATAACATTGGTGTGTGCAGTGAACAAGTGATGGGGATAGCAACTATTAGGCACCCATGAGCTGCTTTGCTTAATGTAAATATTATAAACAGCTTACAGGAAAAAACCCAGATGGATTCCACTACAGTAACAAGACTTGTTTTCTGTAGCCTTTGGAAAGGATTTTGGACTTTCAATATAAAGCAGCTGTCGAAGCCTCTATTTGCCTATGCCCGGAAGAGTTGAATTTCCTCTTACACAGCCCCTTTTCAGCCTTAAGCAACAATGACTGCTTGCAATTGTCATACCTGACCTATTTTCCAGTAATTTCCCCAAAGGTAACAAACATTCCCTGTAACTTCTTAGCTTATGGAGAAAAAAAGCAACTACACAGAAGACCCCTTTTCTAAGGACAAGCCTATGTGTCTAGAGATGCAACAAAGTCCTAACATTGTTTCATAGAATCATAGAATTGTAGAGTTGGAAGAGACCACAAGGGCCATCCAGCCCAACCCCCTGCCATGCAGGAAATCCAAATCAAAGCATCCTCAACAGATGGCCATCCAGCCTCTGCTTAAAGACCTCCAAAGAAGGAGACTCCACCACACTCCGAGGAAGTGTGTTCCACTGTCGAACAGCTCTTACTGTCAGGAAGTTCCTCCTAATGTTGAGGTGGAATCTCTTTTCCTGTAGCTTCCATACATTGTTCTGGTCCTGTTCTCTGGAGCAGCAGAAAACAAGCTTGCTCCCTCCTCAATATGACATCCCTTCAAATATTTAAATAGGGCTATCATATCATCTCTTAACCTTCTCTTCTCCAGGCTAAACATCCCCAGCTCCCTAAGTCATTCTTCATAGGACATGGTTTCCAGATGCTTCACCGTTTTAGTCGCCCTCCTTTGGACATGCTCCAGTTTCTCAACATCCTTTCTGAATTGTGGCACCCAGAACTGGACACAATATTCCAGATGGGGCCTGACCAAAGCAGAATATAGTGGCACTATTACTTCTCTTGATCTAGACACTAAACTTTTATTGATGTAGCCTAAAATTGCATTGGCCTTTTTAGCTGCCACATCACACTGTTAACTCATGTTCAACTTGTGACCTACTTGCACTCCCAGATCCCTTATACATGTAGTTTGATTCAGCCAGGTGTCACCCATCCTATATCTGTGCATTTCATTTTTTCCGCCCTAAGTACAGTACCTTGAATATCTATTCAGAAAATGATAACACATTAACAGTCTTTGTAATCTGCACTATTGGAATGATTTATGTTCTAAAATGGCATAGAAGCTCTGAGAGTACAGAAATATTTCAATTCTGGGAGCAGAAATTACTAGCAGCCGAAATGTTGTTTCTCTCCATGTTTTCCCAAAATAATGCTTAATGACTCAGTACATGTATGGACTGAAATAGGTACCTGTACTTTAAAATGTTTATCTAGCAGAAAGGCTTATTTGGGAGAGTTGGATGCTAACACATCAAGTACTGTTCACCATTACAAAAACCAATTATTGTTGTTTTGCATGAACATTGGATGCCATTTTTTTGGCAAAGGTTCTACAATATAGATTTTTACAAATTGGTTTGAGCAATCTATGGACCTTGAAATGTTGACCTACAACTACCACCACTCCTGACCTTGCTGACTGAGGTAGATGGAAGTTGGAGTCCAACTACATCTTGAGGGTCACAGCTTCAACAACGCTGGTGTAAATTATTCATCTAAATTAGAAATAGGTTTGTTCTCCCCAGAGGTACTGTGGAATATGCTCTGCAATATTCAGATGGTTTAGGGATGATTTTTCAGTTGTTCAAGCAACATAGGGTTCTCTGACAGCAGTGTTTTCATTTTGAAAATGGAATGGTTACTCATTCTTCATAAGCATTTCTGAAAGCAAAATGATTGCTTAATAGGTTGGCAGTAATTACTTGGAAAGGAAAGCATTATGTGAAAAAGAAATTGGGGGGAAGAGAAGAGAGAGCAAAAGGACTTGAGTAGTTACTACTAAGTGAAAACTATTAGTTGGCATTTTGGCCATGCCTTTTAGCATTTTGCATGTGACCTCACAGGCCAGGAAAAAAATGTTTGGCAGTTTTAATGAGAACCAGTGGTATTTAAATTTAATAGTGTGAATTGATTTCTAAGTGTTGGGGTTAATATGAACAAAGTGCCAATGCTTTCCACATTACAGAGCTACCTCTATGGAAAACTAAAAAGGTTCCTTTGCAGTTTTGTACGGGAAATGAGCAATTCAAAGTAAACCAGGTGAAATCATCATAATAAATGGGAGTGGGGTTCACTGCTAATGGGATTCAAAATGTAGTTAGTAAAATACCAATACAGTGTTCATAATTTTTAACTGAACATGAAAATGTAAAAAAAAGTGTGTGCAAATGTATTTAACTATAAGCTGAAAACAAAATTTTTTCGTTTGTTGGATTTTAGGAGAAGGATTCTTTGGTTTCTTATCTAAGAAAAGTAAATGAATTTCTTGATCAATACATATATATCTAACTCAGAGATATTGCCAGACTGGAAAATAGTCTACATTCTATTTCTGCTTAATAAAACAATTGAAAATAACCTGTGTGAAATGTTGTCCTATAGGTTTAATGCATTGCTGTGCTACTGGAATCTGTTAATTAAAGCTATAGAAGAAAATGATTGCTCATATCTAATGCTCTCTCATTTTAGCAAAGGGTTGAAATATCAGCTCATTACAGTGTAGTTCTTTGAAAACACGAGTAGGCTTTGATGAAACCACTTGCCATGGCCTTTAGGGTCATGGTCACTCTCTCTGAAATGGCAAGTGAATGAGGTAATAACAGTTTTGTCAAGCCTCCTTGAGCCTTCCTGTTGTTCAGGGTCATCCCAAGATATTTTGCTGCTTAAAGCACAAAACAAAGTGGTGTGTACAAAATCCAATTGAACTGACACCTCAATCTCCTTTCAGCACAGGCACTGGAATTTATCACACGGGGCACTTAAAACTGCCCAAAAGTTGCTGAAGTGTTGCCCAAGTGTTATCCAAATGTTTCAGAAGCGCCAGAGGTGGAATCATCTGCCGCCCTTCTGAAACATCACAAAGGCTTCTCGCTTCCCTTCTATTGCAGAAGCATTCATGAAGAAGCCTCAGAAGAGCCATTTTTATTAACGAAAGATCCTGTTAATAAAAACGGAAGAGAGCATATGAAAGAGCATCCACCATCAGATGTGGAACACCAGACTGACTTAGGGAGCATGTGACAAGCCACAGAGCACTCAGCAATTTGCTCCAACTTTTGTTTCTTCCTCTAAGTTTTTTGTGGGTTTTTCGGGCTATGTGGCCATGTTCTAGAAGAGTTTTTTCCTGACGTTTCACCAGCATCTGTGGCTGGCATGCTGGCGAAACATCAGGAAGAAACTCTTCTAGAACAGGGCCACATAGTCTGAAAAACCCATAAAAAACTATGGATGCCGGCCATGAAAGCCTTCATCTTCCTCTAAGCATATGATGCTTGAGGCAACTGCCACACTCTGCCTAATCATAGCTAGCCCTGTTGTTTTGCTATTGTTTACCTCAAATGCAAAAAGTGTGGGGGATATGGGATACTGAACAAGTCTTTCTATAACTCTCAGACCTCATTCAGTTACTTTTTCAGTCTTCCTTCCCCATCTAAAACCAGTTAAGGTGCGGGGGGGGGGGGGGTTGAGGAGGAATTGGTTTAGGATTTTTGTACATCTGCAAGCTTTCAGGTTCTTTCAAGCCTAACACAACACTTATATGGATACATGCTGCTGTTCTGGCCACATAAACATCCATATTCACCTCTGATCATCAGAAACTGAGGAAATGATTCTGATAAAATATGGGATATTTGCATAGAATTAGTTTGTGTTTATCTCATTCTTTAGACAGTTTTTTTAATTCTCCATTTTGATTGTTTAACAATTGTACGTGTTTTGTAACCCAACAATACTGTCATGAACGATTCATTAAGCAGAAAAAACAAACAAGTTCTGGTCTTCTCAAGGTGACAATATTTTCAAAAGGACAGAGAATATATTCTTCATGATGAGGAATAGTTGATCCCTTTGAGTGAATGGAATATGAACATTTTGTAGAAATGACTTCTGTTGATATTTTCGGCTCAGGTTTACTTGACTGTAGTTATTGGTGCAAAGCACTTTGTGGTTATTTCAACAGCATTTTGTTACAAATAAGTGACAACATACTCAAAACTGTTAGGAAGGAGTTGTTTGCATTCATTGTGCTCTTGCTCATTGGCCATGGGAGAATGTCTGCATCTCATGCTGATGGTTAGAAAGATGAATATCAAACACATTCAGTAACCTCTTTGATGATATGTATATCAATTTCTACATGACTGTCTTCCTAAATAGATCTGTATCACTCAGTGCAATGTGAATACATTATTGCTACTGAAGGCAATTTATAACTGATTGGATAGCTCTTGAAAATTACATTTTCTCATCAAAATCTGATTTTAGAATATTTTTCCTGTGCAGTCTGCTAATAACAATTGTGAGATAAGAAGATTGTTTGGATTCTACTGACATACACTGTTGAAACAAACCTTTTATTTGAATCATTCAACCTTTAAATCAGTGGTTCTCAACCTTCCTAATGCCGCGACCCTTTAATACCATCCCTCATGTTGTGGTGACCCCCAACCATAAAATTATTTTCATTGCTACTTCCTAACTGTAATTAAAAATATGTGTTTTCTGATGGTCTTAGAGTCCTTCGACCCCCAAAGGGATCGCAACCCACAGGTTGAGATCTGCTGCTTTAAATGGTCACATGGAATTTAATTTTGCTTTTGCAAATTTCAGCCCTTAACCATCAAGACAGTTATGCAGCAACCAAGATTATATAATCACATCTCATATAAATTTCACTTGGTTCTACTTCCAATGGATCTTTATAAAGCAGCATTTTGTTGCTGTCTTTGACTAGGAAAATTTTCACATGCTGGTCCAAATCATTCCTCAGTTCACAAACACTTTAATTGCTGACACTACAGCTGCAGTACAAAATAATGACAATTTTTGGCCAACAGACATTTATCAAGGTAATGTTAATTTGCAAAGTTTGGAAAAGCTACTTTTTGCACCACAACTTGTAGAACCTCCATGCCAGAATAGCCACTATAAATTTTAGAGTTTTAGTCCAAAATATAACTTTTCTAGGCTCTACTTGTGTATCACTTTTTCTAGAGTCAGTTAAGGTAAATCTCTCTTCCTTTTATAGCAAGCATTAGATTTGCATGTTCTCAAACATTTATGTACTTTCTGCTTGGCTACACTAACCTCCCCTTGCATCCAAGACACATACAGGTTGAATGAATTAATTGCTTCTTATGTGTTAATTAAGAAATCTAACTTGACAAAGACACAATATATGTTGTTGCACAAAAACCCTCTTTGATACAGCTATATGGAATATGTGTATAATAATTTTTCTGTATATTGAATGGTTTGATAGCTATTTGAACAAGAGAGATCAAATGTAATTAATTAAATAAGTCCAATATTTGAAGGGCTATTGAAAATATTGTGCTTGTAGAAATGTGAAGGTATTTTTTATTGTTGGCATTTATATGATTATGGTTTATATCTCTTGATTTCTGAATTTGTTATTGGGAAAGCCTGGATGTACTTGATGTACTTGAATGGTAAAAGTAAACATATGAGGGCTTGGTAAATTTAACACACACAGTTTCAGTCCAAATCAGCCCCTGGAACAGCTATTTATAGTGTCAAAATGTGAATTGTTAAAGTAAATGGATTGATACTTTGTTTATTTGGGACAGTAGGCAGTGGTGTGATTTAGCTCTAAGATTCACACTGACACCATCACATGATCCACATCTAGACTGAAATTGTTATTTCGAGCTATAGCAGGCTGGAATAGAACACCATTATGGAAAATAAAGTGAACCATTGTAGTGTAGTGGTTTGAGAGTTGGACTACAGTCTTTGAATTCCAGAGTTTAAATCCGTGCTTGGCTATGGAAACTCACTGGGTGACCTTACACTAATCATACTCTCTCAATCTCAAAGAGAGAGAATGCCAAATTTCCTCTGAACAAATCTTGCAAGAAGACCCCAAGATATATTCACCTAAGGGTTGCCATATGTCGAAAATGACTTGAAGGCACACAGACAACAGCAGCAGATAAAAAAACAGGAAGACAGATATATACAGTATCACCTTTATTTTTGTGAAGAGAATAGCCTAAGTTCATTTGCTAGTTCCAACTAGAATAAGTCTATTGTATCAGCTAGGTTTAAACATTTTTTTCCTATTCGGTTGGATTTAGACTAGAGATGGGAATCATACAGCTTTCCAGTTGTTTCAGACTGTTGCTTTTAGACTATCATCCCAGCATTTGTGACTAATGGCTATGCTACTTAGAGCAGTTGGGACTTGCAGGTCAATAACATCTGGATAGCTGCATGATTCTCAGTCCTGACTTCAACCAATTAGTGGTGTGCCTCATGTCAAAAAAGAAACTTTTCATAGTACCTTTGGGCTTCATAGAATAGATCTGCCATCTTCTTAGTATACTAGTATACTATTAGTATACTATTATTACTGAGTTGTGTGGCCTTCAACACTCTTTTTATAGCAGATGGCAAAAAAATACAGTTTTATGACATTTCCATCTTTAAATATAGCAATTGTGATCATCTCTGCCTAAGACCCACAACACATTCACTCTTCTTTGGCATATGACATTATACAAATAAAACATCAGAGCACCAGCTCCTCCGTTAAACTCTATTAACTTCCTTAAATTGCATATAGGAAACACTAAAAAGTGGATGTCGGGTGGGGGAGATTTTCTTGTGCGATGTACAAGCATCTCACAGGGTTGTGCAAGCTTTAAACGTTTGAAACTTATTGTCAGAGGTGATGCACATTTGAGCTATTGAAATTTATTGTCAGAGGTGATGCACATATCAGAGCCTTACATTTCCTCGAAACAAACAAACAAAAATGCTCACAGATACACAACTCATCTTTTCCTAGCAAATAATATAATGTGAAATACTGCTGTGTGAGGGGACTATGAAATAGGCAGCTTATGTCTACCCCATCCCTTCTAAGAAACTTGATTTAAGACATTATAGTTGTTGATAGCCAAATTCAAAAGAAGCTAAGACATAGCCCAGATTTGCCTCTTATGAAATATAATATTTTGTTATTTGTTTTTTAAAAAAGTAGGAATGCCACACCAAAATCTGAACGCTGAGCACAGTTCAAGATCAGATCCAAAGAGTACCTGCAGTGATTAGTGCAGCAGAAGGGTTATTAGGTCAGGATTAACCCCAGGTACTGAATTTCACTGCCAAAACCTGAGACCTAAGGATGAAGCATTATGATGTATGCTGAGTGGGGAGGTTAATGATGTTACACAGGGCAGCTCTAGTGACATAATTAAAGAGGGTTACAGACTGCCATAAGGGATGTCCTTAGGATGTCCCATTTTGAAAAAGGGGCGGTGCTTCCAGACGCCCCTTACCCTGTTACGGACAGAGTCGTTGATAGCAGCCGTTCCACACAACCGCCGCCATTTTGACATAAAGGATGCTCTGCGTCCGCACGTGGTGCCCCAGAAGTGACGCTGCGAGTGCGCGACTAGAGCTTCACGACGTCTTTTCCGGGGCCTAGGAAGGAGCGCGATTTTCGTGCTCCTTCCTCGGAGCGTCCGGGACCCGCACAGTTGGGCACTGCAGCTCCTGGACGCTGCAACCGGCGGCGGCGGGAGACTGCCGCATTTTGGCGGTCTGTAACCCGCCTAAGTGTCATACCTTAAGCACCAACCACAGTTCTACAGGTTATGCCCCTGAAATATAGAACATCAAACTCAACAAATGATGAAAATATATATTATTGTTGTTAATTGCTGTTAAATGAACTTCAGCTTATGGAGACACTATGAATGAGAGATTTCCAAGACACCTTATCATCAATAGCTGTGATCTGGCCTTACAGACTCCCTGCTTGAGTCTATCTGCTTGTTGCTATCTTACTCTTTCTCTACTGCTTCCCATTTTACCCAGGATTATCTTCTTTTCTAATGACTGAGTCTTCTCATGGTTGGTTATTTTGGCTTCTAGGGAGAATTGAGGGGAATAGTATCGTAAGTTAAGAACTTCATTGTTGCCCAGACAAAGACCAAGGCCTAAGCCACCACACTGACCAGGTCAGTGAAGGATAATAGTCTGCCAGAGAGAGGGAGGGAGGTAGAATCATATTGCCATCCTGGTGAATAATTTCTTGTTTCTCATTCATTCACATCAAATTAAAACCCTTTAATTGATCAACAGTCCTAGTATAAAGAAAATGAATTAGAAATTTGGGTCACTGGAAACTTACAGCAAGTTTCCATCCTCCTAAGGCAAAGGATAATGTAAGGTCAGTCAGAGCATTTCCTATAACTTTGAATGTTTTGAATTACTGGATGTTGAGTGGAATTTGTTTTTGTTTTTAATGAACAGAGATTCCCTCTTAATAAGTACTTCTAACAAGGTATGCAGAGACACTTCCTTCTTTATCTCCAATTGCTCTGTGCTTTAGTTTTTAAGAGTGGAAATATGCATTTTCTCTTTTTCCATCTCTAGTGATCATCTGCCTCTTCATCTTAGCATAATGAATAGTTTGAGGAAGCACTATTCAGAGAGAGTGCCTTTGGAGCCAGCCAGCACATGCCTTGTTTAGGGAATGTAAGTGCTTGCTATCCTGCTTTATAATTTATGCCACTTGAATGACAGAGGAGACTCCTAGCAAGTTTTAGGGGGAAGAAGTAGAACAACCATTTGATACTGAAAAGAGTGCAGTGTAACAGTTTAGCAGATGGTGTCATTTGTATGTAATTATTACCCTGTTTTGGGTAGTTCCTTTGTTTTTGGCTTATTATAAGGAGCGTCATTTGTACACATCATTATTATCTCTTGTGGCAGGTGCTTTAGTGACATTAATCAGTGTTTTAGTCCTGAAGCTCTAATAATGGGGTTGTCCTCATAGGTTTTATTGTGCTGTCATGCTTCTAGGGGTTGTGTTTGTGTTTTCAGAGAGCCTTGTAATGCAGTTCCAAATTGCCCCTCAAAATAGCATTCAGAATCCTCATAGTGAGGAACCCAATTTCCTTAGACTTTCTCTTAATGATATGTTGTAGCTTCCCCCCCTCCCCTTGGTGAAGGAAATGATCAGATTATACAGTACGTTTGGTCAGATTTTTGCCATTTCTAATCCAAAAGAGAATGGGACACCCCCTCTAAATGCAGAGTTTCATACATTCTGCATTTTTTTGATGGCACAGTGATTGCTGTACATATTCCATTGCCTTTTTCAAATTCAATTACCAGAAAGCACAGTCAATTAAGGTACCTAAATCTAATTGTGTTATCATTATCACACTCACAAAGGTTTTTCTGTCTGACAGTATCACACAGCCTTGTGATTCTCAGTGCACTGATACATACTCAAATGGTTGTAATTTACATTTATTTACATTTTCTGAAGATAGCTGTGTGCATCTCCCAGTTGCTTGACCATTCAGGTACACTGAGTGCTGTTTATTTCACTTAAAATCACTTGAAGTTTTGCCATTGATTTCAACATGGATTGTATTCACTGTGTGTAATTCGCCTACTCTTTGCTGTTAAGAAATGCATATTATGCTGTTAAATGCTATTTAAATTTGTCATTGCCAAATATCAAAAGACTTTGGAGTATATTAACATAATTAAATTGCACTAATGAATAATTAACAAAAATAAACAAAGTAATAGAGAATATTAAACACTCACCAGCCCAACTCTCAAGTTTATATTTATAATATATTACTAAAACCACAGTCAGTTTTCTAAAGGACATAGTGGATTTATCAAGATTTGTCTCATCTTTTAAAAATGATTATATTGTAATTAAAGTACTTTTTTGGCTTTGGAGTGTGCCTCCATGTGCCTTGAAACATTGAAATACTACTTCACTCTCCCTGATGAACCAATTGTAAATAATGCACAGATGTTTTCTTAAATAAAGCACACATTTCAAGAAATGGAGAAAGCAACATATCCTAATTTTTTCTGTCAATACACTAGGTCTTCAATAATACTAGCAGATTTACCAATGCTTACGTTTCCATTCAGGATACTTATTTTGGATAATTAATTTCATTTCTGTTTTCCACACCTCTTTTTAAAGTTTGACTTATTGAGGAAGCTGAACTGGATTTTTACACAGACTCTTATGCTATTAGTTCATATCTAAGTACAGTGATTCTGTTATTCCAGTTTAATCATATTCTCATAGAACCTGTCATCAGTTGTCTATCAGGACTGCTAGTCAAGAACTATTAGAGAAAGATGAAAAACCTACAGTATATGTAGAATCAGATTTAGTGTTTTTTGCTGTCTTTGAATGACGAACAGCACAGCCCATTTCTGCCCAAAGACAGATATTTCGGAAGCAGTGGTGTCACACATACACCCTTAGGGTGACACCTGGTACAATCCACAATCCCCACAATCCCTAGTGATGCCTCTGCCTGGGACAGTAATGTGACTGAGGGAAAGCCTATAAACTATGATGGGTTTATAACACCAAGTTTAAAATATTTCATTAAATAAATTTACCAATAGGGCTAAATAAATGTCTGCATTCCTATCCTCTATAGACATCAAACATAATATATAAAGAAAAGAGCACATCTCTACTATTCTGCAACCTCTTTCATTCCGTAGAATGATACTAAGTATATTATCTGCAAACATTTGCATACAGTATTGTTGTAGGCACCAAGGATACTGGATGTTTGAATGGGGACTGAACCACTTTGTCTATCCAAAGCTATGTTGTGGTTTCATTTGATACTTTCAGGGTTAAGATTATAGGATGTAGACTTAAGTTACAGTGAGTCTCACTCCCTCACCAAAATAAAGCATCCAGAAGATAAACCACTCAGCATTGTTTTTCCAGTGTTCAGTTGCCTTTTAAAAAGGTAATTGAATTAATTAGCTGGTAGACAGTTAAATTTAATAATGTGTTGGTAATACAGTACTGTATATTTGGTTATAACTTATAAGAGAATAAGTCAGGTGAATATGTTGATGCACTAGCACTTTTGAGCTGTTATGACAGTATTAAGAAAATATTTATTTTAGATCTCACCTTTCTCCTAATATGAGACCCAAGTTGGCGTACAATATAAATTAAAACAAAATGCAGTTAATGAATAATACGAAAGTTTTTAAAAATGACTAAACAAGCAATCATATTTAAAACATTAATTCAAAACAGTGTTTAAAAGGCAGTTACAACATAATAATGATGACGGTAAAACTACAGATACACTGATTGAAACACCTTCAGCAACTGAGAATTAATAATTCTCAAAGCCCTGGGCAAACAGAAAGGTCTTCACTGGCTGACAGAAAGAGAGCAGAAATGGGGCCAAGCTAGCTTCCCATGGAGGGAATGCCACCACCTAGGAGCAGCCACTGAGAAGACTGTGTCCCATGTCCTCACCAAACATGCCTATGATGGTGGTGTGACCAAGAGAAAGCCCTACCCCAAGGATTTTTAACACCCAGGCAGGCTTATATCAGGAGATAAAGGGCTGGAACAGACTGGCAAAATACACTGGCATCCTGGAAGCTTTGGGGCATGGCGTATGCATGATACACACCCCCAAGTCTGCATGAAGCTGCTCGGCTGTTTACACAGCAGCAGCTTTTCGGCGCATTAGCGGTGTGGTGTTTAGACACTGCATGCTGCAGGAGCGCCAAAAAACAGCAGCAGAGGAGGAAAGGGTGCCCCTTTCGCAGTGCAAAAAGGAGCAGCATTTTGCCACTTCTTTTTGCACTGGAAAAAAGCAAAAAGCCATGGCCTAGATTCAACACTCAAAGGGGTGGTGTCAGGCTGCCCCAATACATCTGTTTTTGGCCACAGTCTTTTTTAGATAGTCTGGATCTGAGCCTTCTCTGAATTTATAAACAGTGAAAGCTATGGGGTGGGGGGACAATCAACAATTCCTATTAACACAATTCTATCCTTTGGCCAACTAAAGAAGATTAAAAGCATGCACATTCTGAAATCTCTTCACCCAACCAGATATTGCAAAAAGTAAGCTGGGATGGGAAAAAAATTAGCGAGGTGGGTAGCCCAACAAAATACCTGCATAGTCAGAATATTAAAATGAAAGGGAGGAAATACTGCAAACCTTTCAAGTAGTTTTCCCCAGATGATGTGATAGTTTCAGGTCATACCTGGAATTGCCTCTAGATTTGCCGGGATGAAGACAAAACTATCAGTGATCCCCTAGTTTTCAAAAGTAAAAACTAGATATTACTTGGAGCTGTCTCCAACTGTGTTAGTGCTGTGATACAAAATTGTCTTCTCATTCATTTTCTCATCTACATATCAATGTGGTCTGAAGATAGCCTCCCAATCTTGAGTCCCTCACCTCCAATAAACTGCAGCAGGCATGACCTATGCTTTGGGATTCTGAGATTGTAGTCTAGCAACATTCAAGATAAGATTGCAAGAAACATATTGTATTGACATTCCTACTTTTTGGATAGTTTCTATGTTTATATCAGAGGTTTGAAACAGAAGATTTCACTGAAGCTTTGCTCTTCTTACAGAGAAGCCTTTTCAGTTTGCTCAGTGCTGTGATAACCTTCAGGGCTTCTTACTTTATTTTTAATTTTGGTCCAACATTGTGAGCTGGCAGATTAAAATATTGTTCCCACAATTCCTAAAGCATATTCTTTGACTGCCATGTATACCATTTTCTGGAACGCATGTAAATGTACTTATACTTTGAGACTGTTTGTTTCAAGAGTATGAACTGCCTGTCAACATAAATACAATGTATAAAGTAAATTTCAGTGTCTTAGAGACAGCTTCAGGGCTATGTCAGATGTGAGTCAATAGGTTTGTCTTAATGTGTATAGAAATTAATATTGACCATCTGGGCAAGAGCATAATTATTTCTCTCAAGGCTTGTGTTTATTACATACAGTGTTTAATTTTTACAACAGTCATACTGTTTTACAAGAAATGTTACTGGGTTTTAATAAATGGAATGGTTTCTGTTTGCCTGAATGAAAAACAGAAGCAACAGCATTTACAGTTTATTAAAATCGTCATTTCTAGTTTATGATGACCTTAAGGTGAAGCTATCCTGGGGTTTTCTTGGCATGATTTGTTCAGAGGTGGTTTGCCCTGAAGCTGAGAGCATGTGACTTGCACGAGGTCACTGAGGGGTGAAACAGACCACCGCTTTACGCTGCCATCTGGGTGGCTTCTGAGAATGGGGTTTTGATGCCACACACTCTGAGGCTGCCTGGAAGCTGGCTTCCAGCTGCCCGACTGCCCATGTGTGGGCTGGTTTTCAGGCATACTGGTGGTGTGGTGTTTACATGCTACATGCCGCCAGTGCACCATAAAGCTGGTTTCTGTCCATGGTGGGGTGGGAAAAGCTGGTTTTTTGCCAGCACAAAAAGGAACGGCTCTCTGCCACTTCTTTTTCAGCTGGTATAAAGGTGGATTGGGGCCAGAGAATCAAGTTGCTGAGGCCCCAATCCATCTTTGGAAGGGGTGGCTTGAAGCCGCCCCTTTCGGGGCAGTCTGTTTTGAATTTTAGGAGAGGGTTATTTGGGGCTGCTTGGAAGAGGAAAGGGGTAAGATCACTCCCCCTATTTACCAATATTTATTTGAATAAATTTTCGGTATCTATACTCTATTTCTGTATTTTTATGATCTTGGAATTCTCAGTTATTTTGGATTTAAAATGCTTTATATGATTTCAAGCACTTACTGGCACTTCAAACTACTTGCTAGCCCCACCTAAAGTAGATCCATCACATTATATAGGATTTATATAAATGTAGACTTACCATTCATCAGTTGGTGTATAGGATCTACTGTAGTTTGGACTAGAAATTGGATTTTTTGCCCTATTGTTTTGTTTAGATCC
Organism: Sceloporus undulatus; assembly: GCF_019175285.1. Taxonomy (NCBI): domain Eukaryota; kingdom Metazoa; phylum Chordata; class Lepidosauria; order Squamata; family Phrynosomatidae; genus Sceloporus; species Sceloporus undulatus. Next base: position 58,002,187 of record NC_056526.1, read on the forward strand.
TGCCTCACTGCAGTGAATGAACTGCTTGTTTCAAAACCCATTGTGAGGTAGTCATGACACATTTTAAAAATTAATTTTTCATTGAAGCATTTCTCTGAAATAGTAATTGGTCATACTACAGCAATTTTATTCAGCCACTTTCAGAAATGTTTTTTATTTCTTAACATTTAACATAAAGGATGCAAATATTAAATAAAAAGAGTGACATACATGCTTAGATAATACTTTCTTCTTTTCTCAATTACATGGTGATCTATATTTTCTTCTAGCGCACACACAAATCTCAGCCAGATTATTTGAAGATGTCTTTTTGGAAATTACTTTCATATTTTTTGTATTAAATGATTAATACAACAAAACTTTTTTTTTAAAAAAAAAAGCACAATATGATAGTCCATTCCAAAATATCTTTGCACTGCAGACAGAAAACTGCATTGATAATGTATTTAAACTTCGGTGTTGTGATACAAAGAATAATGGAATCACATCCTGAGAAATGACAAAGCAACAGAAAAGGACAGGGTGACCTGCAAAAATATTAACCGCAGAACCAACACATAGGAAATGCTTTGCATATTCCTGGCAGAATAGTAAAGAAGGTAGATGTAACATGTATTAAGCAGTCTGTCTTAGCCCTAAGCAGCCTTGCCACAAAGAGATGAGTTCAGCTGTACAGTTGTTTTCTGATCTGAGCCCCAGCAAAACCAATATCTAGCTCTGTGAGGTTTTGATTGGCTAGCTCTTTTGGTGTCACCAAGAACCAGATTTTCCAATCCCAGAGCAATTTTGCACTTTTTAAGAAATATCCTTTACAGATTTTTTTGATGGATAAACAAGAACATTCATTACCATTCACATGCTACTTTTAAAGGCCCGCCTGATGCATGGTGGGTAAGGCAAAACTGATGGCTGATGTACTGTTCCTTCCTCTAGCAGCCATATATGTGTGTCATTTCCATTATGAAGCTCACCCCACCTATGGCAGTTGTAAATTCTCTTTTTCCATTAAGAATACATGTTGCATAAGCTGAATTTGGGTGCACTGTAAATTAGCTTCATTGTTTCTGCTGAAGCCCAGATTTTTCACTGCTGTCAGACATTTCATCAGACCAGTGCAAATCACTTTAAGTCTTCATTTGTTGGAATATATACATTTAAAAGTCTGCATGGGTTTTAAGATAGGTTGTAGAAACTGGTTCTCGCCATACACTTTTAACATTTAAGTATAAATATATATGCACTTCTCATCCATTAAGAAATAAATAAATAAATATGTTTTTACTTATTTCAAAATACAGTAAAATGGGATGTGAATGCCTTGGTGATTTAATGACCCCAGTTCTTCTTTCTCTGTATTTTATCAGTGTATACATTTGTGTACCATTTACACTTTACAAGACTCGCGTCTGATTTCTCCCAAGTACTAAAAGGCATTAAAATTGCTCCTTAGGAATTGACAGAGGATTGGAATAGTATTCTAACAGAGGAGAAGGGGAACAAGATAAGTAATAGTTGCAACATTCGTTGTTGTTGCTAATCACCATCAAGTTGACTTCAATTTATGGTGGTCCTATGAATGAGAGACCTCCAAGTCACAGTGTCATTAACAGTTCTGCTCAGGTCTGACAGATGCAGGGCTGCGGTTTCCTTAACTGAGTCTAGCCAGCTGTAATGCAGTCTTCCTCTTTTCCTACTGGTTTCTATTTTATTAAGCTTTATAGTCTTTTCTGGTGAGTCATCCCTTATCATGATTGGAGTGTGGTGTAGTTTGAGCCTTGGATTGACTCTGAAGATCAGGATTCAATTCCCCACTTTGCCATGTTAACCCGCTGGGTGACCATGGGTAAGTCATGTATTCTCAGCCCCAGAAAACCCCATGGTAAGGTTGTCTTAGGGTCACCATAAGTCAAAAATGACTTGAAGGCACACAGCAACAACAAACAACAAATGACAAACTCAGTTTAGTCATCTTGGCTTCTAGGGAAGTTCAGGCATGATTTGCTGTTGTACCCATTTATTTGTCTTTTTGACAGTTCATGATAGCTGTAGAATTCTTCTATAGCAACACATATAAAATGAGTTTTCTTCCTACCAGTTTTTTTTAAACTGTGTAGCATTCACAACTATACATAGAAAATGGAAATATGATGGCATGGGCAAGCCTGATTGTGGTGTTCAATGAAGTAACTTTGCTTAGGGAAAAATAAAAATAGAAACAAAGGCAGTTTATTAATCAAATGAGAAGGAGAAAATGAAATACTGCTGGAGAGAAATGGTAAGGAGATGTTCATGAACTCAGTATAAAGACATTACAGAGAACAGGACATAGGACTGTTGAAAGTGAGAGAAGATAACTATCAGACCCGTAGAAAGTGGGAAAGACATGATAAATCACTTTTGAAGTGTATGCCATGCATGCATATTTTATGCAGTAGAGGGCAGTGACTTAACAGCTTTGTGGAAGAAAGTAAAAATATGACTCTGTGTGCCCTATATTTTAAGGATGGTACACATTACAACTATGATCCAGAAGATTAAATAATACATGCATACGAAGATTAAATAATAAATGCATAAGGAATAGAACTCTCATCCAGATTTATCTGATGTTTTCATTTAAATAATCTCGTTCCTGACCAAGCCACTTTTTAAAATTCAGTGATTTTTTTTAAAAAAAAGTTTGTCCCATGGAAAGTTCCTTATGTGTCTACTCAGATATTACTTGCTTGTGTGCAAGACTAGAGCAAGGTGACTGAAACCCTAAAGCTGTTTTGAAAACAGATTCTTCTCTGTGCAAATGTGTGAATTTCCTGATTGGAGGACTAGCCATGTACTGTAGTGGATCAGACTTGACAATCTTGCTGGGCTGAGAGGAGGCCCCTGTTTATGGGCCAAAGTCAGTCCCTTTTAGGCCCAAAGAAGGGGTGGCTGTAGGCATGCCCCTTGACCATGTCATAACTAGAGTTTTAGGGTGGCATCTAAACTGTAGAAATAATGCAGTTTGATAACACTTTAAGTGCAATAGCTCCATTCTAAGGAACCCTGGAAATTGCATTTTTACAGGGTATTTAGCATTCTCTGCCAAAGAATGCTGTTGCCTCACAAAAGTACAAATCCCAAGATTCTGTATGATGGAGTCAAGGCAGTTAAAGAGGTATCAAAACTGCATTATTCCTACAGGGTAGATTCACCGAGAGGCAGCAACACCAGTGCACCATCCACCTCACATTTCAGCTGAGAAATGGGGATGAGTATTAAATGCTACCAGAGCTTTGGAGGAGCAGGAGGAGAGACATGTATCAACTTATGCATAAAAGGTGTCAGCAGCAATATTTTTGGAAAACCACTGAGGGCTCTGAAACATTTGCACCAATTTCACCATTGATAAACTAGCATTGCCTATCTGTATCATTGTGCCAATGAGGCACTACAGTGTGGAGTGGGATGCCAGAACTCCCGCTTTCCTTTTTATTCTCTTGTTTATTCTTCCCCACATGCTTCCATTTTTTATTCACTGTCTCCATATTTAACTTCCCTAGCTGGTGGATGATCAAAATAATAGCTATCATGGCAAGTTCCAGAGGATTAAACATGTCAGACTGTTGAGACCACTTGGCCATGGAAAGACCCAGAGGACCTTGTTCCAGTCCAAGTGACTAGTTTTACCCTGATTTGGAAGTTTAAGAGTCCACTGACTAGGGTTATAAAAGCCACTGCTGAAGCTACCTGGAAGTCATCAGGCAGTGAATCCTCAACAGATCTGGGAGTATGTATTACAAGGGGTGACATGACAAATAGCACTAGATTTTTGCAATGATGAAGGCATGGCAATGTTTTCTTTTGAAATAATACCATGCCTGTAAACATTGCATATGTTATAAATGATGTTTATTAATTATGTTAAAGGGCTGTCATTTTCAGGGATTTTTGTCCATTTTGTCAACTTTTAAGGGTTTCATAGTTTTAGACCATCAGTGGTTTGGATTCTGTCCAAGAATCTAGGAATCCACACATTATCATCAGATAATGGCATATTTCACAGTTGCTTTTTGTAACGGTGCTGTGATGATTTTTTTCCAGATGTTTTATTGCTCACCAGAACAGATGTCATTACTGAAAACTATTTATTCCCCTGTGGCTTCAGTATTGATCAGTGTTCTGGAAGCTGTGGTTGTTGTTGTTACCATCAATTTCACAGTCTATCAGGTGTTACTGATTGGAGTTTGGGACCATCAATGATTTACATTCTGTACAAGAATCTAAAAATCATTGGATTGTGTATCACATTCCATGTAGTGTTGCTTTGTGTAATAGTGGTGTTGGGTTCCTTTCTATGCCTATTTCATTCAGGTGTTTTGTCAGTCCATTAAAAATTGCTTCCAGAGTACCTATCAGTACTGGAACAGCAGTTGTTTTATTTTCCTAGAGGCAATGAAAGTCAGTTTGTGAGTCTTGATATTTTGTAATCTTTGCCCTCTCTTTGGCCTGTTACAGACTGCCAAAATAAAGCTGCTTCGGGTCTCTTTGGAGGTGTGCTGTTTAAATGATGCATGCATCCTAAGAATCCGGAAGCTGCACTCCAGTGCTTAGGAATGGAGTGTGGCTTTGGCACGATCTCTGGACTCTTAGGACCCATGCATCATTTAAATAGCATACCTCCAAAGAGACCCAAAGCAGCTTTATTTTGGCAGTTTTTGTTATGCATTTGTAATACACATTGTAATAGGTAATGACTATCATCTATTGCATTACTTTTCTAAAAGGTAACACAGATCCATTAGCTTTTTAAAATAATGATCCTGTGCTCTGGTCCTGCAAACTCTCTTCTCCATTCAGACCATGTTCACCTGGTCCAGAAGCACAAGGTTCTGAATTACTCTTCCAACTGTAAGCTAGTAGTGAATATGCCTACAAACTATAAGGATGGGGCCATCCTTAGAGTAACTTGGGCAAGATTTCTCTTTAAAACTGTGGAATATTTAGCATTTTGTATTACTACTTAAATTTTAAATCTTACATTGTAATGATTGTTTGATTATTTGGAGATTTTTTTTATGCTGCTATAAGCCACTCTGAGAACAGTTTTATCATAGAAGGGAAGCATCAAGATAATCATGATGTTTGCATACAAAGCAACAAAATGACTTGTGGCATCTTAAAAATTAAAGTTGCTTCCCTTTTCAGAGCCAGAAGAGTCTTTATTACTTTCAAAAACAAGAAGATTAAACTTTAAATGCTAATACAGTAATAAGTTTTCATCTACAATGTTACACTTTGTGAGGCATTTATTTTCAGTAGATAAATGCACAGAGTCAAAATCATTAAATGCAAATAGATCTGGCATCTCTATGTTGCATCATAATATTCTATGCAAATTTTTAATCTCTGTTAAAAATAGTGACCCTTTCTCAACCACTGAGACATCAGTGATTAAATTATTATATCTACCAAATGCAATGCTAATTTAATATGTGCAGGAGAGAACTCATAATTCCCATTAAATCTGAATTGGTTTATATATTACAGTATACTGATATAATTTGTAATTTATATAATGATGGATGAACTCCCCTGGCTTGTTTCAGAATAAGGTTAGTATTTATGACCTTTGTCAGAGAACTTTAAAGAAAGTTCAGAATCTTTCTGAGATACCTCCAAGAAAATATGGAAAGAACCTAACTAATCCAATCTTGAGATCAAAGGGAATTAGTGGCAGACCATACTGGCTGACTAGCAGGCAATACAGGTTGGCAAACTTTGCTTTATACACAAGAAATATTTAAATATTATGTTAAAAAATTACATTAATTAAATTATGTGTATAAAGTGTATACAAAGCATAAATGAATGTCATGTTTAGACTTGGGTCTCATCTCCAAGAATCACATTCTGTATATGGAAATATTCCAAAATCAAGAAAAAAAAATCCTAAATCTAAAATACTTTTGCTTCCAAACATTTTGGATAAGGGCGACTCAACCTGTAGCAAAGAGCTCCTTGAACTACGATTTACTGTACTGGAAATTACAGTAAGCATGAAGTCAGTGGGAATCATTATTTCAACATCTTGGTCAGGAGTGTACAGCCTCTCCTGATATTGTGAATTGGACCCAACATTTCATCAGGTTTTGAAATCAGGTTGTAATGCGCCTAGAGATATTGACCTGTAGCATTTCACTTCCAGACCTGTGTGCCATTAATTCTGAAATTTGCTTTCACCACTAGGAAATTCCAGTTCACACATTTCATGCAGGAGTTAATTTATATGATTACCCCCATTGAATTCAAATGAGAAAGGAAAGTTTCATGCAAGTTGCCCATGTTTATATAAGTATTACATGTGCAGGAGTCCTGGCTTTCTTCTTATTCTTTTAACTCTTTATCTGACCACCCCAATTATTCCCTAGAATCTTCATTGTCTCAATCAATCAATTTTTATTGATTAGCCCGTAGGCCATCTCAAAGTACCACAATACAAAATAAAAAACAAGATAAAATTCTATATAAAACTCTGTGTAGAATTCTAAATAAGAGTTATACAAGAGAACATGAGAGTAAAATATATATAAAATAAGAATAAAAATATAATAAAAATGTATAGATACAATACATTAGGCAATACAATGAATGCAACAAAACTAATAAATCACTCTGTAAGACTCTATGTAAAAGGTTAAAAAGAAAGATAATGAATAAGTAAAAATAATCATAATGCAAAAGTCTGTTGGACTAAAATTACAATCATACCTCAAAATTCTTCATCACCCCTGCAATTTACCCCATATCTAGATCTCAGGTGTATTGCTTTGCTGAAATACCGAGTTGTAATGAAATAAATTTTTGAATCTTGACCGCTCATAAAGTATGTTGTTCTAATATGGGTATCCCAGTACAGTACATAGTTCATTTGATATATGGACCGAGATAAAGGTCTCTTTCCTGCTGATACAGTTTGCACTTAAATAATATGTGAGCTATATCCTCAATTTTGTGATCTCCACAAATACAGGTTCACTCATTATAAGGAATGCCATTATCAAGCTGCTCAAATGGGCTTGGATAAATACCTCCCTCAGGTGTTTTGGCATTTGAATTTTTAGGTAGTTTGCTAATTGAAAGGTCCGTTTATATTGGCTCAACCATTTTAAATTACCTACCTTACTAAGAGTGGCTATATCTTTTTGGGCCTCAGTATCCGGGATTCTTTGTCTCACATTCTTTTTTGCTTGGTCACTGAGTGTGCAACATACAGAAAGACCACAACTCCTTATATAGTTTGTTAATTGGACAGACCAAACTGCTTGTAGATGGGGTTGTAACTGTTCAAAGAGACACAATCTTGGAAATCTATCTGGCTCCCTCTTATTGATTTTACACCAATAATTAAACACTCTTATTTTAGCTTGTGAGTAGACTGAATGGATTTCTAATTCAGCTCTAACTGCTGATGTCCTTTTGTCTACACCCAAGGTACTTCTCAAATGTTGAGATGGGATTTAGACCCCAAACTTGTGCCGCATATAATAGCATAGGAGTCATTTTAGCTTTATATACTTTAATTATTGGAGATAGGCAACCGGGATAATTATGTGCTTTGAGTTTAAGTAAAAGATTCGTGTGTGCCTTTGCTCGAAGAGAACTCCTTTGGTGATGATGTAACTAGGATCCATTTTCAGAAAATAAGACACCAAGGTAGGAAAAGGTCTTCACCTGTTCTATTGTCTCACCCTCTAGTTGCCATCTATGTCTCTGCTGTTTTTTTACCAAACACCACTATATTTGACTTAGATTTGTTAATGGATAAAGAATTATCCTGGCAATAACAGCTGAATCTTCTTAACAATCTATGCAAGCCAACTTGTGAGTAGGATAACAAAATCATATCATCAGCATAAAGCAGGATGTTACAAGATGTGTTTAAGATTGTGGGCATAAGGACTGCAGAGTCCTTCATTTCACCTAAGTCATTAATATACAAATTGAATAGCAACGGAGCTAATAGACACCCTTGTCTTACCCCTTAATGTGTGTCAGTCTTATTTGTCATGGCACCATTTCTCTGACAATCTTCACTGTCAGATAAGGGAACTTCTTAGTTTTTATAGTAAATTGTGTCCTTTATTTACCCAGCAGACACACTACAGAACAAAAAAAACTTAAAGTGATGGTAGTGGTTTGAGCATTGGATTACTACTCTTGAGACCAGGGTTCAAATGCTTGCTGAGCCATGGAAACCCATTAGATAATCTTGGACAAGTCACACACTCTCTACCTTAGAGGAGAGGGCAAAGGCAATCCACCACTGAAAAAACTTTCTCTCTTTTTCTTGCAAGGGCATCATAAATCCATATAACATGCAATAGCAATGTTAATTTTTTAAAATTTACCAAGAAACATTGTCAATTTCCTTTTTAAGATTAATACTTAAGATTTAAGATTTTGAGTGTAATTTTTCAAATTTAATGACATTCTCTTTCCAATACTAATTTTTAAAAACTTTTTAAAATTATTTATTGAAACTAATGAAAAAGTAATTCATGTAAAAAGTAACATTGTCTGTTATTCCTCCCACCCTCCTCAAAATGCAAGATTAATCATTATGGGCTACTTTTTAAGAATGTTTATGAGTTACAGAAATAATTTCTGTTAAAAAAGTAATTATCCACACTCTGGAAAAAGATAAGTTTGCAGTGAAAGTCCAGGAAATGTCCCTTCCCTGGCTGGGCTTTGTGTCATGTGGTAATCTCTAAGCTTCACAAGGCCTCCTTTGATTTATTTTAATCTTTTATAACATACAGCAGCAGTATGTCTGCTGTCCAGTTTTGGGGGTATAGATCAAAGGAAAGGGATCTGATCAGTTATTTGGCCACAACACATGAACCTTGAACATCATAAGAATCTGATTCTTTGATGAGACACAGCTCTGTGTGAACTGCTAATAAAAAAAAAAACCCATAATCTTTCAGAGCAGAGTTATAATGGGCATATAAAATCAAAATGCTGACACAACCTGAGCTGTAATAATGAGATACTATAGTAATGGGAGATTTAACAAAGACATTTTATTATGCCAGATATTACAGTGTCCTAACATACGCAGTCATCACTCCATGGTACTTAAGACTTCCAGATTGTAGTTGATGCTTTATACTGTGGGCTGAATCACACTCTTGATTAATTCAGTTCCTATCCATTCTAAATATTCTTGCCTCCTAGGCCTGAAAGAAATAAAGCCAGCCCAACAGCTTTATTTTCCTTTTCTATATACTGTATAGTTGGGAGAATACTCTACCTCCTATTCTTAATTGCTGTTGAGATAATATGAAAACTGGTATGCATTCATTCTCTCTGTATTTTCAGAAGTACTGCAGAGTGTAAGTTGCTGAGCAATATGTTAAAAGTCTCTAATAGCTGAAGCCTTTACTTATCAAGATAAAAAAAATTAAGTTGTTTTTGTCTTCTTTTTTGTTCAAAAGTTTATTACTTAATCTTAATTTCAATCTGTTTTTTTCTATTAAAAAATCCATTTTAATACTAGATTGTATGCTGAAGAAATGTTTTAAAAAGAGACATTACTCCTAAAGAGTTAAATCTCTGCTTAGTTTACAAAATGTAAGAAACCTGGCACATCTTGGGATGGATTAAGTCAAGTGTGTGTGTAATTGAACAGATCTTTTAAATAGCGGGGCCTTTTACATAGGATGACCCATTTTATTTAATCTTTCAGGCCAGAAAATTTTGAAGTTATAATAATTGAAAGTGCAAATCAACAGAAATGTTTTAAGTAGTTTGCACGTTATGGTGAGCAATACAAAGCCTCCACATGACGTCTACTGGTGGTGGAGTCCAAATATCTCTCTTTTTATGGATAGAAAGGCACTGTCCAGCATATGGTTAAGTTCACATTGTTTAGTTTGACCTATTTCCCTTTCTCAAGTGTATTTCTCTCATTGGTACCTAAGATTAATAGTATAAGCACTGTGATTTTTATTGGCAGTGTCTGAAAGTTATCTGCTAGTTATACATTGGGCAAGATGTGCATAACAGGCAGTGAAAGTGACCATTTAAATATCACAGGATGGAGCCATTCCCTAATTTGAGTGTTGCGGCTGCCAAGCCAAACTTAAAGGTGAGATTAGAGTTGTTCAGTTCTTCTGTTCAGTCTCATTAGATTCAAAGCATCACATTATTTATAGGGTAACACGTTTCTCACTAATTTTGATTTCCAGAGCATCATCTTTCTATATTTAGCAATATCTTTTCTCCAATTCCTTGTAATCCTGCATGTATGGACAATTCTAGACTTTACTGTACTGCTTGTAGTACTCTAAGTGGACTGTTTCACCCTAAAATAAATTTAACTTTTCACATCACTATTTGCACATTCATAAGGAGCCTCCCTCTTGAAAATTCCAGTTCCATCCTAGCATTAGTTATCACTATGCTTCTTGAAATTGTGTTTAGCTGTTGTCTGGAGGTTGCACACATAAAAGGAAGGTAGCTTGCCATTTTTACTATTGAACTGACTAAGCACAAATATTTTATGCCTCTAATTCTTTTTCTATCATTATTTTTTAAAAAATTGGTCATGCTATTTTTTAGTACTCTTCACATCCTCTGTCAATTATCTTCCTCCAGGTTACAAGCACCAGAACTTGCTTTACAACTAGATGTTGAAAGAAAGTTGAATTTGGGGTGTTTTAACAAGCGATGACTCACTCAACTGATGTATTTTCCACATCAGCGATCTTTGTGGTGTTGTACTTGTGACAGTGAAGTCCCTGACATTGATTAGCTGAGCTGGCATGATGGTTCTGAATATTCAGCTGCTCAGGGAATATAGCACTTTGCAGAGATGCTTCTGTAACAGAAAGGAACGTTGTCAATTCAGTTGGGCTTAAATCCTGCACTTGGTGGTGGGAGAGGGATGATAGCTGAAAAGTGGAAATACGTTAAGGGACTGGTATCCCAAAGGCAAGGAGGTTGAACAGGGGTGCTGCATTGACAACTGACTGAGAAAGAAGGAGTTGAAAGAAGTGTGGGTACATAAAAAGGGGAAGAAAGAGAAGAGACTACTTGAAGGGTGTTTTTAAAAACCCTCCAAAGATGAATAAGGCTGTATATTGTTAGGGGAAGCCAGATGAATCGTACAGAGGGTGGTCAGTAGTGGTGGTGGTGGTGGTAGTAGTGGTAGTTATAATTTATTTATACCCCACCTGGGACTGAAGAGCTTGAGAAAGTAAGAGAGAGTTGGCAATGAACAGAAAAGTAGATGGATTACAAAACAAAAAACAAAAACAACCCATGAATTTGTTGGAGAGATGAAGAAAGATGGGAAGGAGGAACTAAAGCTGGGCCAAAGGTACAAACAGCACACAGAATCAGATGGAGCTGTGCAGTATTGAAAACAAAAGGAAATAAGGATGAAAGACAGAGAAGCATAGGACTGGGTAGGTCTAAAGTCTCCACCTGAGGGATTTTCCACCTGTGACTTTCTGCTTTCCCTGCCGTCTTCTGTTCTGAAACAAGAAAAAGGCGATGAAAGCCAAAAAGCAAGTCAGGTCTGCTTTTACATACTTTGATTTGAAAAAGCCAGCACATTATTTTTAGTTCAAAAGTAATGCCTTCATAGGCTACAAAGCAGAGCCTAACCTTTAACTTTCTTGGACTGGAACTCTAGGATCCTAGGTGTTTATCACACTATGCTCTTAAAGAGGTACTATTCCAGTGTGACTCCTCTAGCAGCCTCCTGTTGCATGCTGGGATTGGCAGTTTTAAGGAGCTGAACTTCTCTGCCTGAGAATTCTAAATACCCCTCCTTAAAGCATGCTGGTTAGGGGATTCTGTAGGTCAAAAAAAATGTAACTTTTCCTAGGAGGTCTGGTTGATGAAGAAATCTGTTCATTTTACAGCAGTCATGATGGCTATCTAGAAAAAAGAAGAACTGGAAAATAATTTCCAGATAATCAACAAATGCTTTAAATAATACTGATTTAACATGTCTGGTTTAAATGTTATAATCAAACACTTTCAAAGCTTTATGTGGAAATTATTTTACTGGAGTACTTGTAATGGTGGAATGCAGTTCTTTTCTTATATATAATCAAAAATGGTTACCTTTGATACAACAATTTTTAAAGGATATATACCTAACAACAGATGTATCTAACCTGCACTGACCCAAATACCCACAACGCACACACACGAACACACAGAGGAGGTTTTTAAATTTGACAGCATCTGCCTGCTTTTTTTAAAAAAAAAAGGAGGGGGGAAGCACACTTCCGATTGCCCAATGAGTGCAGAAAATGTCACCTATGACCAGCGTAGAACTAAATTTGATTGACAACCAAGGCACTTTCACTTTTGACCCGATTTCTCTGAGAAGGCATTCAGGGTTAACATACCCTGATTGTTAGTCAGCACTTGCTTCCAGGGGGATTCGGGGGGTGGGGGTGGAAACTGAATCTTCCCAGTTCCTTCCAGCGCAAAAAGGTCAGTCTGAATGGGCCCCATGTTAACAAAGCTGATTCTTTATTACCAAGGTTTCACGCCCCCAGCCCACTTGGTTCTAACTAGAGGTTTTTAGCAGCACTGGTATTGGAAGGAATGTGAAGGAGGGCTGCAAAAACATTGACTTTCATTGTCAATTGCAGCAGCATGTTTGCAGTAAACAGTGCAATAAAAGCTTGAACTGGGGAAAGAGCGAGATTCTAATTTAGCTGATCCTAATGCAGTTGTGTGTGCCTGCCCACAACAGGTAAGGTAAATAGCAGCCATTTCCACAGTTTCATACTACACACAAAGAGCAAAACAGAGAGAAAAAGGGAAAGCAGATAAACTTTCCTTACCAGCTATTCCCAAGGATGTTTTAAAAACCATAGATCTGTAAATGTGACCAACAAAATAAAAATCATAAGAAAAATGGAGATTGTTGAAAGAAAAACTCATCCCTGGATACATTTTGAAGAAGATTTGATCTCTAGAAGGTCCCCAATGTTTTTTGTTTATTTATGCAAGGTTTACCTGACCTGCTAGTTTCATTTCATGCTTGCATATTATTAATTTTGGATAATAGGTTTCCTGAAATATGTTGGACTGCTCTTCTTTTTTGTGGTGCAGGGAACTATCCCATTCTTTCCATGTTATTCTGCTTCTGGTACCAAATTTTCTGTAAAAGAAGTAGTGCCAAAGAATACATCAACTTCATTAACCAAGGTACTCTTGTACAGCATTTGTCAGTGATAAACAATGGTAGGAATTATAACACAAGTTGTAAGTTGCTCAAACCTATAATTGTATCCAGTGAAACACAACTGGATATACAGATATATAAAAACAAGAAAACAATGCCTCAATATATTTTGCTTCCATTTTTCATGACATTATGAGTGGATCTTTAAGAGAGGTTCTCTTCCTGCTGTGATACTTCTGCCCACACAGTTGCTGGTTCTGTTCCAAACATTACCTACGTTGTGTACAAAATAACTGCATATGATTATAAAGTGGCAGGCAGAATAACACAATACTGTTACTGTGTGGTGATGAACTGTAGCAACAAGCAGCAAGCTCTGTTCAGCAGGAAGGATTCTATTCATAAGCATATGCTTCAGCATCATTGTGAAGGCAGAGGAAAACAATGTCAGCAGTGACATAAGACTACCTCTCCTCCTCCCTCTAGTATCTCTAGAGAGAGACCTGGCTTTCCCTTCACTGACTCTCTAGCTGTTTTTGCCTTTTAACACCTGTGACCAAAGGGGAGTGGAGGAGAGAGAGAGTGCATTCAGTTTAATCTCTCACATATTACCTCTGTGGCATTCCAGATCCCTTTCAAATGTATAAACCCATCATGTTCATTTTTGTGCAATTAGCATTTGCTTTCTGTATACACAGGAGGCCTTATAGCACAAACCTTCTGAAGCTCGTGAAAAGACTTCAGAATTGTTTCCTTTCTATGTCAGTGTAATCTAAACATAGAAGATTTTTTATTTTTTTGCCATGGAGAACTCTTGGATGACTACAGGAAAGTGTGGCATGGATGGTCATTCATAAAAGGGTAGCTACAACAAGGCTTCTCCAGGGCTCTTGCTGGTGTGAGGAGGTATTCCATAAAAGGCATCTCAGTTGTAAATTGGCCCTTGAACTCAGTTCACTACAGTCTCCAAAAGCGCCACTTCCAAGGAGTGCCATTACAGGCATCCCTGGAGGAGTTGGAGCCCCACATTGATGCTTAATGCAATGAGGTTGGTGAAGTGTAGGGGCAGGGGCAGGTGGGATAGCCTGTTTTAGTTTTCTTTTGTAAGGGTTTTGTTATTTTTGAGCAATTAGAACAAAATGAAGGGACAATGATAAAGATGTCTTGCTTGTTGGAATTTTTATTTTATCTTATTTGGTGGGAGGAATATTTTCAAGCCTTGGATGGTTAACTACATGGATATAAGCCATGGATCCAGAGGCAGATTGCATATGGTATCAATTTATAAAATGAATGGTGACCTAATCAAAAAGTAGACATATCACTTCCAGAGAAGACTGAAGCAACAAATGCTAGGTACCAGGGGGCACATGGAGCAAGCTCCCAAACTACTCTCCTCAAATGGAGAGTTTAGTGTGCCATATGGCCTGTCCTGCACCCCATAAATTAACTCACTCCCCTCAGGTCCAGTGGAAGACATTGTCCTGTCATCAGCACTGAAGTAAGGTTCAACTGCCAGTCTAGTCAGATTCTGTCCATGGAGCAGGATGAGGTGGCCTTCTGTCCTTTCCCTCCAGCAGCAAACCTTTCATGCTTTTGAGGCTCTTCTTGGTGGGAGGGGACCAGAGGCAATGACTGCTGCTCCTGCAAATTTCATGTTGTGCTAGATAATGATGTTAGCCAGGTCCCACAGGAGAGTACATACTCTGCAGGGGAAATGTGTTTAGTGCTGCTTTTCTAGTAGTCCATGGATGTCAGCTCATCTTACAGTCTAGATGAAAGCAAGAAAGGGAAAAAAGATGAAAAGAAGATTCAGGCTTCTGTTTGTAAATGGGGACTCATGACCTTTTCATCTAAGTTCCATGTGACCAGAGATGCAATGGAAAATGGCAGGCATTTTGCTCTCATGGGATTTTGTATCTAACCAGAATATATACAAAAAGGTACTTGATAAATGTTTTTTTAAAATTGATTTCTTTTTACATTATATTGGATAAAAACACAGTCAGTGGACTATTGGACTGTCTTTTTTCATTGAAATTCACTCATAACATATGAAAGGAAAAATAAATAAAATAAATAAAAACAATGACAGAATGCACATAAAGACACAGTGACCAAAATAACTACCAAGGCTAACCAGGGGCAGGAGCAGATGGTCAAGAAAAAGCAGCTGGGTTTTCAGAAAGCAGGTCGAAGCTCCACTGTCTGCACAGCCCACTCCCAAGGTGGGCCATACACCCATGGGCTTTCGTCACCCTGTGGTGCCAAGCTGTGCTGTGCAATTGTTGTTGTTTTTGTCACCTCCCCATCATGAATTCACACCATTGCACAAACACACTACCTGCAACCTTCAATTACCTTCCTCTTCCTACCCATGGATGATGTTCCATTGGATTTTCACCCATATGATTGGCTACATAGTTGCATGTGCAAAGCATCACCTGTGTGTGGTGTGCCCAGTGACACACTGGCAAAGCACAATCATGGATGCCCCTCATACATTCCCCCTTCATCTCATGCCCCCCTTTTGTACTGTCTGGTTTGTGTATGTTGTAATGACATCTGTTGCATTATTGGTGACCTACCCTGTTTGACATACTTTTGCATTTTTGCTTTTCCACATTCTTACACTGGTGCTGGGCTGTTTATATGCCAATGTGATGATGCACATTTTCATCCTTGAGCCAAAGTTTCACAGCTTCTTTTTGGTCCAATTTTTAGCCCCAGAACATGGCTCTTTCCATCCAGTTTCACCTCATGTGTAGTCTAAATAGCCAAGCTTCAAAGTGGTTAGAAGCTGCTTTATTTGGCCAGTGCAGATGACCCCTAAGTTTGCCCCTTCCATTAGGGTCTCTTTTTTAAAATGCCAGTTTAAAATGAAATTAAAGTTCAGCACATACAGTCTATAGTTCTCAGTTACATTTGCAAGGTGGAGGCAATTCAATGTTCTCACCAAGTAGAGGACTAAGGGAGGTTGTGGCCCTGTAAACACCGGCCAATAAAGCCAGCATGGGGATGGAGTCAGGATGTAGCATCTTCACAATGCACGTCTGACTATGCCCCAAGGCGCTCTGATGCTGTATGCCACTCTAAATGGCACGCGGTGTCATGGTGCGCCTCTGGTGCTGCATCCATATGAAGCAGCACCAAAGAAGCACTGTATAGCTGTGGCAATGTGGCTATGGTGCCCTTTGGAGGGCACAAAAAGGAGCCGCTTTTTGCAGCTCCTTTTTGCACCCTTAAAAGGCCAGATCGAGGCCGCAGCATGCGGTTGCTGCAGGTTTGATCTGGCTAAGAAAGGGGCGGCATCCTGCCGCCCTTTAGGGGCTGTATGTACAGCTTCTGTGTCTCTTTGGCTCCAAGCAAGATAACCATGACAGGAGGAAAAATCAGCTTGGTCCCAGCAGTGGGCCACAGACAAAGCAGCTGCAGCATTTGTTTTCCCTGTTCAATCACTGACATAAAGAATACTATACTGTAATTTTAGTTGTCCTGTCATTGCAGAAGTGAAGGGGAAGGTCACTCTGGCCTTTGTCACCATCCAGGGAAATGAAGGATCACTGCATGACTGCACCATTTCCATCCTATGAAGAATAGCAGCAAGGAAAGGTCATTCTGGTCTGCATTGCTCATGTTTCTCCACCAGCAATCATGTCTTCTACTCTTCTAGATTTTATTTAACTTATTCAGCATTAGATACTCCACAACAGTATCTTATTTTTGTAGATACTTATTGCTTACCATCATCTTCAGTTTTAACTGGTGGAAAGTAGCATAAAAATATAACAATTTTATTTTTTTGTTATATACAGGTTAGTGCACACACAGAAACGCTAGTAAAAGAAACAGAGAAGAGGAAAGTAAAATTAATAATATACAGTATATGGAACAACTACAGCAAGAAAAGATATAAAATGAAGAGCTATTTATGCATGCATGTTAGTATATGCAGTCCAAGTATTCCAGTATGTGCCTGTGACAACATGACAGTTCTAAGATGCATGTAGAGTTGTGAAGAGAGCAGAGAAATCTTCAGTCCATTTAATAACAGGTGGTGGACATTTGTATTTCCAGTGCTGGTAGTATTACTCTCTTCAAACACTGAAAAGCTCTCGTGACTGATATCAGCAGGCCATTTGATAGTTTCTACTGTACAAGGAAACAACTGATAAGGATATGCAAAGCCATGATCCAGTCCTAAGGACTGGAGTGCAGCTTTGGCACAGCTTCTGGACTCTTGGGACACATGCATCATTTAAACAGCATACCTGCAAAGTGACTTGAAGCAGCTTTATTTTGGCTTGTCTGTATGGGGCCTATATAAAGCAGAGATTTCCTAACTGTTTGACTCACAGAGCCCTTTTTAGAATCAGTTTCTATGGTGGAGCCCCTAAGAGGCCTACCCTATGTCTTACAAGTCAGTGGTGTTTAGGGGTAGTGTTACGTTTTATTTCTTATTCTTTAATTTAATCCATTTTTATTTCTTTCATTTTTCTGGAGTGGCAGCAAAGCACCTGGGAAGAGCATGTGGAGCCCTAAGGGCTCCCTGGAGCACAAGTTGGGAACTGCTGATATAAACTATGTATAGTGTTTAGCAAAATTTTCGTGTAACAACAGTAGTATTTGTGCTAGTAATAAATAATATTATTGTATTTATTGTTACGTGATTCCTATTGGGTTTAGGGACTGACTGTAATCATAGGCACCAGGATCCAGGAGATGCCAGAGGAGCATCCATCCAGCCCATCTGAGAATTCTTCAGTTGTTTAAGCTCAGCAGTGTTTTAATTAAAAATAATTTTTATTTCTATCTTCCCACCTCTCCCGATGGATCGAAGCAGGATCACAGCAAGATTAAAATTACAATTACAATATTGCAGCATTAGTTACTTCACCATTAAAAACCATAGCTAAAAGAATAAAAAACATAAGAACATAAAAAAACATAAAAACCTAAAAACATTAACATCAATCAATCACGGGGTCAGCTGGACATCTAATAGCAGACATTTATGACTGGACATCTGATAGCATAAATGTTTACTTTATGTCTCATGAAGTAACCATGTTCTGTCCAGTATGCTCAAACCCAAGCTTTTGAAAACTAATCAGCAGCCCTTGCACATATATGTAGTATGAATCAAACACAAATCAGTTAAAATCATGAGTCCATATTACTGCCTGTCCTGTGTCTCAGACTCTATATAATTTTAAGTGCAAGTGTGCTATGGATCTTTTGAAATATGTTTGAAACTTAAATGTTTGAATTGTTGAAGAATTTAAAGTTTGTGTTTCTCTGTTCAGAAAAACAATATGTAAACTGCAAAATTAAGTCAATCTTTAATCATGCTTTAAAACCAGTAAATTTAATTGTCTTAATGTAAAATGATACATTCTGTTGGCCAGAGTCATTTTTCCATTTAATTTCTGAACAGGAGAAAGCATGATGTAAAAGGGATGCTATAGAATTGGACAACAGGATTATTTTCATTGTGCCAACCTCAGACAGTTAAAATTCAAGTCATCCAGGAACTGAATAAGAGTTTCATGCTGTGTTTAATTGGTCAGAAACATAACAACTGTAGGGTTCTGGATTTTAGTAAATATGACAGATCTGCCAGCTTTCAGTGGGAATTCACAAACAGACTTGGACCTTCTGTTCCCCAAAAATTTCTTTTAAGGAAAGTACACATACAAATTTTTAGATTTAGGATTTGGCTATCAGTGCTTTAAAGTGGGTATTCTTCTTTTAGTACAGTATATAAACTCTAGGACCAGTGGTATTAAACAGTTATTTTAATCATTTTGCTTCTGATATTCCTCTCTCTCCATATCTACATAGCATACAGTCTCTTCTGTCCTTCTACTATTAAGTTTATTCCTGGCCCCTTTCCAGTTAGCTTCTTATTCCTTGAGCTCTGTCTCTTCTGACCTTTTTGTCAAGCCTCATTCTTCACTTGTGCTGCAGCTTCTTCTGTTCCTTCCCCCTGATATTCTACTTACTTTTTAGATTTTAAATTTTACTTTTCTTTCTTTGCCTCTGGGCTTTTTGCCATATGCTTATTACATGTACTAACCACTTCCTACCTTCCAGCTTACTTTTTTTGTGGATTTAAACTCTAGATAAAGAGCTTTGCTTTTCCCTCCAGATCGTCAAATTATTCACCCCAAGCAACCAAAAATTCAGTACCATCACATCAGGTTAGCAAGTTAGTTTAAAAGGTAGTATTACTCTAAGCACAATACATAAATGATGCCTCCTTTAGTGACTGATTTGAAGACGCATCACTTGTTTACATCTACAATATCATTGCTATGAGCATTTCTCATAGCAATACCAGTTTAGGTTCTTGAACTCCCCCACTCCCCACATTTTTATTTTTATTATAACCAAAATAAGCTTTTTACATTCTTCTTTGGAGAGAATGGCCTATTTCATTCTCTTCCAGTTTTTATTTTAACCCATGTTTCAGAGCAACAATGTCTTCTTAAAAGGCTCTCGCCAATCTAAATATGAGTTGCAGGCCCTGTCCTCAGATTTACTTATGACAAAGAGAAGGAACACATGGAGATAATTAGAAAAGAAAGCCAAGGCAAAAGGTAGAAGCAGGATATCAGGTTGACAATCCTAGAACCAAGTGTTGAACCATTAAGAGGCATTTATATTTGGCTTGGGCCAGGCATCTCTTTCCTTGTTGTGGTTCTTGTAGAGAGAGAGAGAAAAAAATGCTAAAGCTACTGGGGACTCTTGTTTCCTGGGACAGAGGCAATAATTTTTTTTGTTTTTGCTATGGTCCTACTGCAACTGAACTTGCAACATTTATTTTGTCAAGGAAGTAGTTACATGCAGCTTCCTGTTTTGTGTGCAATACATGGTACCTACTGGTTTTGCCTTGCCATGGCATTCCTACATGAGGGATTAGATACAATCCCTGGCTGGTGTCAAAGGGCAGAGTGTCCCTTCTCAACTGCAAATAGGAAGCAGATAAATTAATGTATAGAGAGGCAGAGATCCTTAAATTCTTCATCATTAGACTAGATAAGCTCTTCTGAATTATTGTTGAGCAAGAATATTGAAAACGTTTGTGCAACATATACTTTTCCTTATAGGGGGGATTTTTTAGCGATTAATTTTATTAATTTTAACACAAACAGTCAAATTTATAATCAGTGTAGTATACAATCAAAAATAAAGAAATGGAAAGAAGAAAAAGAGCAGATGAAGGGGAGGGAGAGAGAGAGAAGACATTTCAACCAATACCAGTAAGGCTCTGTCCCTCCATTCCTGGTGGCAATGAAAAGAAAAAGGGAAAAGAAAAAAATATTCTACTATTACAGATGGTAAATTATTCTACTAAAATGACTAATAATCATAGCCACAGATGATTATATCAGTAGATTTCCTGTTGCTCAAAAAATTTATAAATGGTTTCCAATCTTTCAAAAAGTCTTCAGTTGGCTTATCCTTTAAAACCCATGTTAATTTAAAAAAAAAACATGTTAATTTGGCCATTTGTGGTAACTCAGAAACCTTAACAATCCATTCTTCCATATGCATGAGGAAGCAGACTGAAGTTTATGAAAGCTCATGCTGCCAACTCCATTATTTCATTTAGTCTCAAAGTTGGTACAAGATCTCTTTACATACTCATTCTTGTGGCTTCAGCCCATTTCCAAGTTTGAGCAAACAAAAGTTTTCACCTATTGAAGAAATGACTCATATTTATTATCCATAATGGCCAATAGAATCTTTACAGTGAAATTACAAAATCTACCATCTTATAAGTCCAGGACATATGAAAAAAGGCCTTATATTGCTATCCCAAAGATTGGTTTACATTTTTCTGGGCAATTTTTGACAGCTTATTTGGCGTTGGATACCATCTAGACATCATCTTACAAAGGTCTTCTTTTAAATTACTGCACAAAGTAAATTCTATATCTTTGGACCACATTTCCCCCTAAACATCCATATGGACATTATGCCCAAAATTTTGGCCCCACTTTATCGTGTACTCTTTTACTGGCTCATCTTCTGTCTCAAGTTTCAGAAGCCATTTATATACTTTTTAAATTATGTGGTCATCATCTTTACATAATTCTAAATAGAACTTATTTTCTCTAACCTCTGTGGGCTTGTCAACACCTACACTTGTCTATATGGTGGGGGGGGGATGCTGAACCCATCCTCTATTCTGCTTTGGTCAGGCCCCACCTGAAATACTGTGTCCAGTTCTGGACACCACAATTCAAAAAGGATGTTGAGAAACTGGAGCATATCCAAAGGAGGGCGACTAAAATGGTGAAGGACCTGGAAACCATGCCCTATCAGGAACAACTTAGGGAGCTGGGGATGTTTAGCCTGGAGAAGAGAAGATTAAGAGGCGATATGATAGCCCTGTTTAAATATTTGAAGGAATGTCATATTGAGGAGGGAGCAAGCTTGTTTTCTGCTGCTCCAGAGAACAGGACCCGGAGCAATGGATGCAAGCTACAGGATAAGAGATTCCACCTCAACATTAGGAGGAACTTCCTGACAGTAAGAGCTGTTTGACAGTGGAACACACTCCCTGGGAGAGTGGTGGGGTCTTCCTCCTTGGAGGTCTTTAAACAGAGGCTGGATAGCCATCTGTCGGGAATGCATTGATTGAGATTTCCTGCATCACAGGGGGTTGGACTGGATGGCCCTTGTGGTCTCTTCCAAGTCTTTGATTCTATGATTCTATGATTCCATGATCCTGAAGCCAGTGCTGACAGTCCTCATGATGTACACATACTCCCAGGAGATACTATGGGGTTTGGACCTTAACCCAACTTTGTTTCAAACTAAGGAAAGTCAGAGAAAAGCCTGCTGCTTCCCAGGAACTCTGGAATGTCCTTGGTTTCTTTTAGCATGTGGACAACTGGATCAGGTTCAGTTCAGCCCAATCATTTGTTCACATGCCAAGAGTTATGCCAGCGCCTCCTCCTTCCCCAGCGCAAGAAAACGGATAGCCTATTTTTGGAGCCACCACTGCAGTGTGGGCAAGAGCTGTGTGCAAAGTCTGCCTGGTACATCATTGCTTCTGCTGAGGACAGAAATAGGCACCTGGACATGTGATCAGCAAGGAATCCAGAAGCTTGTTTCTGTTCTCAACAGAATCAGTGGTGCATTGGGCAGGCTTTACATGGAGCTCCTGCCCACAAAGGAGCAACAGTGACTGCTCCAAAAACAGGCCACCACTGCCACTTCTTCCCAGGCCAGAGTTCCATGTAAAGCTTGCCATATCTGGCATTCTGTCAGTACTGCTGAGATCAAAATGGGGCAGCTATGCAATCAATGTGGAGGGAATAAAGCAACCCCTTCCTTGTTGATCACATGATGCGGTACTCTGTTTTGATCTCGGCAGAAGCGATGTTGCTCCAGGCAGGTTCTCTCAGGGAGCTGCTTGGCCAGTGCAGTTTCAGCAGTGGCACCAAGGGGGACAGGCCAGTACGGCTGATGTAGAGTTGGCCTAGCAGGCCTGTGTACACAACAACACAGCATCACATTGGCCCAGTGTGTATGGCCATCAATGTGGTTGGTCTGGGGTCAATCCAAGGTATAATGCTCTGAGCTGGCCCTGGATCAAGCAACCAGTGTACAGGTGTCCTATGGCTGTGTTTCTCTTGTTTTGATTAAATCTGACCTTAAGTTTTATATAAGCAAATTCCTTCTGAATACCTTTCAATCCAACTATCAATATAGTTGGATAAAGATATATAAAGTAAAAATAACACAGTTCAATAGATCCTCGATTGAGATTTGAGATATATATGTACAGGTACTGCTTGTTTTGCTAAGAAGAGAGAAACGCTAAACCTTGCAAATGCCATTTAAAATCCAAAAGAGGGTATTATATCAATGCACTTTTCACCCTAAAGTGTTCATATGTCTTTCAGGTTTGCTAATACAATGTACTTTTATAGAAAAGAAATTCAGATACTGAAAGATAAACTGGAGTCCTTTTACACAATATTCACTTAGCTGCTAGTTCTCATTTCATGAAATGTCAAGTTGAGAAGATCTAAAATTTTAACAACTTCCACTGGGAAATGGATGCCTCAGAATATAGAAAATCCATCCATTTGCCTCCCACCGTCTCCAGACATTCATTATAGATGTTCTTGCCTGGGTATGGTTGACTGTTTTAAGGATGGTCTAATGTCACTTCAAATATATTTAAAATGTTGATGTTTAATTTCCTTTTTAGGTTATGCATGCATTTTTCTATTACTAAACTCTTATGTTTAAAGTCAAAATCTAAAATTCTAAATGGACTTTGTGGTTTTATCCCTAAGCTCCTCTATCACTAAGTAATGATGGCATCTAGCTATGTATAATAGAGTTAAAGATACTGAAGTATTAAACTATAAAATGTACTTATTACTTATCAGTGAACTAGGTCTAGTTTATTTTGATGACTTGAGAGGCTTTCCCCAACTTCATTGCTCCAGATTATTTAGATTGTAACTCTAATCACCCCTCACTAATGTGTCCAATCGTGAGGGTTAGGGTGTGAGATCATAGGAAATCCAGACCATCCAGAGGGTGCCAAGGTAGAGACAGCTGAGCTAGATGAACTAGATAGAGTCATAAATGTTACATATGTCAACTCAGAAGGAAGCCCCATTAAATTCAATGAACTTACTCTTGTTGTTGTTGAGTGCCTTCAAGTTGTTTCTGTCTTATGATGACCCTATGGTGAATTTATCATGGGGTTTTCTTTCCAATATTTGTTCACAGGAAGTTTGCCATTACCTTTCCTTGAGGCTGAAAGCATGCGAGTTGCCCAGTGGGTTTCATGGCTGAAATGGGAATCGAACCCTGATCTACAAACCACTATGCCATACTGGCTCTCAAACTTACTCTTGGATATCTGTATATAAAATTGAAGCCTAAAAGAAGCTTCTTAAATACACACACACAGATTAGTCCTTTGGGACTTAGGTCCTGCCTTTGGGCCCAAATTAGGGTTTTGTAAGGCTCGGCCTCTGCACGCATCCAGCCCTACTATCAGCGTGCGGGTGCCATGATTGCGTGCACCTGTCCATATGGAGTGCACAACGATGACTTCCACATGGTGCAGCACCCAAACAGCACTGCACTGCACAGACATAATCATTGCATGCGAGGGCGGCAATAGCACCTCATGCATGGCCTAAAAAGAACCTGCTGGGAGAGAGTTATTTTTAGGCCTTGCGTAGGCCGCAGTGTTTGTCTGCTGCAGCCTCCATCCGGGGTAGAAAGAAGCGACGTCTGGCTGCTCCTTTCTGCCCATCTGTATCCCCACTTAGTCCTGTTTTGCCTTGGGCTTGCTTGATTGGGAGCTATCAGTTTTCTTAGATTATTTTCATAATAATGCATTTTAAGCCAACAATTTTTTGTTTCAATAAAATAAACCCTTTTTTGAGTTTGAGTTCTGAACAGTTGAAAGTTTTACTGTGATGGGAAGAGCAGCTTTTGTTTTAGCATAGTTAGTGAGCAAAATCCACTATAGATTCCCTGACTTCTGTTATCTGTATATTGAATCAACCCATCATGCCCTATCCCACTCTCCTAGGTTTGAGCAGTGTTTCTGATAAATCTTTTTCTGTTCCACAACACAGCAGTCCCTGCTGTTTTCCATGAACTATGGCCAAGCCCACTGACTACCAAGATAACTGCGGGGAAAGCATAGTGCTCTGTGAATGCCCAGACATCCTCCTTTACTTGTGTGATTGTAAGCCCTATCTGTTGAATTATGTAATGAGTTTCTACAGTTCAAAGCACTTAAAAGAGACAGCCTATTTCTGCCTTCAGTCATTCATGTATAAGCAAAGGAACCCCCTCCCCCTCTGAAGAAAAGAAAACATCTTAGGGTTGCCATAAGTCAGAAATGACTTCAAGACGCACTACAATAACAACAAATAGCTTCTGAAACAGAATGATTCTGAAAAAGGATGGGTCCCAATTGGCAAAAGGGTCAGGCGAGATTGCATACTATCACCCTCTCTATTCAACCTGTCTGCAGAAAACATTGTACACAGAACAGGCTTGACTCAGAGGCAGGAGGAGTGAAGAAAGGAGGAAGATATGCAGATGACATAATTCCACTAGCAGAAACTAACAAAGTATTGGAGCAATTACTGAAGAAGATCAAAGAGGAAAATGCCAAGGTTGAATTAATGCTGAATATCAAAAAAACAAAATAATGATCACTAAAGATCTAAAAGAATCCATACTAGACAAGAAGAAAATTGAAATAGTAAAAGAATTCCCATAACTTGGATCAAACATAGATCAGAACAGAGACTTCAGTCAACAAACCAGAAGAACTAGCCAAGATCATAAAGTGTAAAGATATACAACTGAGCACTAAAGTTAGAATCAACCAAGCCATTATTTTCCCCACTACTAAAAAGCCGATAGAAAGAAGATCAACTAATTTGAAATATGGTGCTGGAGAAGGATGGTGTGGATGCTGTGGATGGCCAAGAAGACAAACAAATGGGTTCAAGAACAGATCAAGACTGAATTCCCTCCCGGAAGTCAGGATGACTAAATTGAAGCTGTCATGCTTTGCCCATATCATGAAAAGGCATGAATCATTAGAAAAGACAATAATGCTAGGATAGGTAGAGGACAGTAGAGAAGTAGATAACAAGGTCACTATGAGTTGAGGTCAACGTGAGGGCAGTTAAGAACTGCAACAACAAAGCTTCTTGATGAACTTAAAATATTTTATTGCTCTTTGAATATGCCCTAAAATTGAGAATATAATAATCAAATTGAATCATTTAATTTTTCCAAGATCTTCCTGGTTGCCACCTCTTGTGACTGAAGTTACTACTTGATCAACAGCAAATATTCATCTTCTAAAGAATGAAGAAAGAGACAGCTTCTCAAGAACAGACATGGAACTAATATCGAGTTCCAGAAGCACAGCCAACTCTCTAAATGTTTCCTAAATTTCAAATCTGTATGATTTCAAAAGCCAACGGTGGGTTGTTGTTCCACAGGGCTGGAGTGAAGTTTATTAACATCCTATTTATGAGACTTTATAGCTGACAT
Organism: Sceloporus undulatus; assembly: GCF_019175285.1. Lineage (NCBI taxonomy): Eukaryota > Metazoa > Chordata > Lepidosauria > Squamata > Phrynosomatidae > Sceloporus > Sceloporus undulatus. Next base: position 58,028,456 of record NC_056526.1, read on the forward strand.
TTTTAATATACTTCTTGGTACCCAAGCTACAGAAAAATTCTGCATGAGAACCCTATCTGGTTCTTAAGCAATTCCATGCTAATAGCAGCCTCTGATATTTGGGCTTTCTGTGTGTTTGTTCCAATTCCTAATGCCTGATCAAGGGCCATAATATTATTCTGGTGGTGGACTGTACATATTTTTCACCATGAAAAACAAATAACAAATGTATGGGACTGCCTAGTATTAATATGAATGTGATAATGACTCTGGAAAGCTTGTTGCCTCAGATGTTGCTGTCAAATAACCACAGTACAACATGTTGGAAGTAAGGCCACAACTTTATTTGCAAACAGTTGGTAGGGTTGGCACAACACATAAGGTCAGGATCTGTGCAATCAAACCACCCGATGTAGTCTGATTATCCAAACCGGGCACCCACCCGGTGCTTGGGATGACCTAGGTGCTAAGGAACACAACTTGACCACAAACCTTGTCTTGCGTCCACCAATTCACAAAGCCCCTAGTCACCGGGAGGCGCTCCTGCGTTCTGGCCCACGCAATGGCCAAACGCCTGCCCTATTCGCCCCCGGGTACCTATTGACTCCCAAACCAGAGCTCCATAGCCCTGGTACCACAACGTGCAGATCCTGGCCTATGCTGCCACCAAGTTGTGACTAAAAACCACCTAACAACAGCGGTGGGCGGGCAGGAGAAGCACCAAGACTTGCTCCCTTCCACAGCTTGGCTCCGCTCTGCTTGCAGCCAAGCAACCGACTGAGGGAAGGGGCCAGCAACACGGCCTTATATAGGCCTAGGCCCCTCCCTCCATGCGTGCTGTGCAGGGCCCCGCCTCCAAGGCCCAGCCCACCAATGGGCAGCCTTGGAGGACCGGAAGCCCCGCACCAACGAGACTGGCTCCCAGAGCGTCGTGGAGCAGAAGGGCCGCCCCTTCCGCGCCCGCGCACCAATAGGGAGCTGGGCAAGCCCCAGAGCACTCTGGGGCTTGTAGTCCAGCCGCGTCTAGCAGCAAAACGGTCTGCCCGGTGAGGCGGGCGACCGTTGCATTTCAGCACCCCATTTTTTCCCTTGGGAACAGATGGGATGGCCCAAGAGAACCATATTCAGAAAAATCTATCACAGCTTAGTTTGTTAGTTCTTTCCTGTGAGGAGCATTGCACGTGAGGATGAATCCTGCAGTTTCCATAGCTAAGCTGTAAAACAAATGTGTGTTGCACAAGCAAGAGCCATCACTTCTTTAACCAGCTTCAAAACGGAGCTGAAAACCATCCTATTCAGAGAAGCTTTCCCAGGCATCGCATAATTGTCGCTTACTATCTGATGTTCTGTTGTTGGCTGTTTATCGATCCATTTCCTGCATTCCTATGTACTGTATATGTATTATCCTACTTGTGATTATGTATTTTCTCTGGATAATGATTAACCATCCATTATGAAGCCTTGCCCTCCCTCCAGTCCATCTGCCTTGGTCCAGACCTCGGAGGTTGAGAGGAACTGCTGGACCTCTTACCCTTTCTCGTCACCACTCCCTTCTCCTTCTGTGTCATGTCTTTTTAGATTGTAAGCCTGAGGGCAGGGAACCGTCTAACTAAAAAGATTGCATGTACAGCGCTGTGTAAATTTACAGCGCTTCATAAATAAAGGTTAATAATAATAATAAATAATGTAGCCTGTATTGATATCTAAGCTAAGTCTGACTTGTACAACCGCTCATGACACCCATGCGCTAGAATTCACAGCACAAATTCATCATGTGCATATCCACTGAAAAATAGTTATGCTTGTTTGAGCTTCTAAAAAAAATCCATCAAATCACTACTACTTGAGTTTTCCTGTGGATTTGCATATATTTAATCAGTGCTGTGAATTACTTTAGCACACCATGACTAACATATTCCTTCTCCAAAGAATTTACAATAACAAAGCAAGGGGGAAAAAACATAAGCACATAATAAATGAGACAGGAGCAGCACTAGCAAATGTAATTATACCTATGTCTTAGACATATGAGCCCTAAGTAAGAGCCAGGTAATCGTGATGGTTGGCCCACAGACTCTTAAAAAAAGAAAGAAAAAGAAGGAGGTTTCCCAAGTATGCCTATTAAGATGATGTATATACAGTTTGTACTAGGGCTAAATACCCTGAAGGCACCAGATCCTGTCTGATCTTGGAAGTTAAGCAGGGTCAGACCTGGTTAGTACTTGAATGGGAGATTGCCAATGAATACCAAGTGCTGCAGGCTATATTTCAGAGAAAGGAACTGGCAAAATCATCCCTGATTATTCCTTGCCTAAGTAAACCCTATGAAATGTATGGGGTCACCGTAAGTTGGCAGTTTGTAAGTTTGTAAATACATTGTCCCAGTACCCATATTAAACTGAAAATACACACATGGTGGCTAATGAATGTGCTCCTGGTTGTCCCACTGTCACATGAACATGCACTGAGAATGTATGTATGTCACATACACATGCAGCTTAATACTGCTTTAACAGTCATGTATTCACTCTGTGCAATCCTGGAATATCTCACCCTTGATGCCCAATCAGAGGGGGCAAGTTTTACCAAGTGGAGAGGCCGACACTGCTTCTCTCAGGCCTGGCCAAGTT
>NC_056526.1:58031089-58114788 GCF_019175285.1 Sceloporus undulatus
TTCAAAATACAGTGGTACCTCGGATACGAAATACCCAGGTTACGAAATTTCCGGGATACGAAAAAATCCCATGGAAATAATTGTTCCGGGTTCTGAATTTTTTTCGGGTTACGAAAAAAATTTTTTGGTGCTTTTCGGCGCTTTTTCGCACGAAACGCGGCTTTTCCCCCATTAGCGCCTATGGCAATTCGGCTTACGAAGGCTTTTCGGGTTACGAAAACGGCCGCGGAACGAATTAATTTCATAACCCGAGGGAGCAGTGTATATGAGCAAAGAGAATATAAATGTCCTTTTAACATCTTCTCAATCTTCCAGTTCCTTTGGCTGTCTAGCTGCTAACACATCTAGAAGCAAATTCATTCTGTCTCTGTTGGGATCTGTGGGAAAGGACCCAACACTTTCATCTTTTTATCGCAGAGATTGTGTAAGCGACTTGTCTGCCATTATGCTGTAACAATAGTAGGGTTACATACAGCCACGGACAAAAACATAAATCCTTGATGAAGACAATGTTGCACACTGCACTGCAGCATTAGCAACTGGGACCATTCCAAAGCCACTGAAGATGAAGTGGTGCTTTCCTCCCAAATGCAAGATATATGTGGTTATTCCTTCTACAATGAGAAGATATACAGAGAGCTATGTAGCCCTTGTACGTTTAATAGAATTAATATAAAAGAAGGTGGGGGATGCCTTTAAAGTTTTTTATTTTTGTAGACAGAGGGCAGCATGCCCAAAGCAACAGTCAGCACATATTTCTGGCAGATATAATTATGCCTAACTCTCACATCCTTTAGGGAAAAAATCATTTTTTGTGTGTTGTTTTATTAATCCAGCTGATGCCTGGTTCTTCTAAAATAACCAGGATGTAACATTTCCAGCTGTCTAAGGTTGTATGTTGATACAGTTCTCTTATCTGCTACTCGGATAGCATTGAGAACTTCTAACCAAACAAGGCAGGGTTTGGAGTAGGGATAATTTGGTTATTAACTATTCAAAAACAAAGGTATTGTTTTTTCTAAGAGGAAGCACCTTCCTTAAGGGCAGTTAGATTTGATGAGCAATGCCACAGTTATAATATCTAGGGTTACTTTTTCTTATAATGAAAACTGGAAACTTCGGCCCTTATCAGATGAGTGTGGAAATGGGGGTCTTCTGCACTGGGCGATTCGAATTCGCGTCATAACGCAATGTACTGTCATACCTGGGAGTCCTTCGCATTGGCAGGATTCAAATTGGCCAATCCGCATTCGCGCGAAGTGCATTCAGTGCAGAATGTTTTGTCACACCGGTGCTCAACATGAGGATTGGCCGATTCGTATCGGCCCCTCGCACATGCTCAGTGGTGCCCTGCATGGGTTGCGACCTTAAACGCTTCCGGGGTGAAAGGGGAGGTCACGTCATGACAGCCCGGTAAACACTGGAGAGCCAGCTCATGCACATTAACAATCGCGATTCAACGTGCCCGTTACTGTTCCTCTCTACATTCCTGCCTTGGTTTAACGTAACCCTGACCTTCCCTTGCAACAAATTAGCATGCCCGTTCTGCGTGTGTGTGTGTGTGTGTGTGTGTGTAGTTCTGGGGGGGGGGGAGGAGCAGTTCCAGCGGCTGTCAAAGAGGCTGGATGGCCATCTAAGTCAATGGGGATGCTTTGATTAGAGTTCCTGCATGGCAGAAGGAGGTTGGACTGGATGGCCTTTCTTGGGGTCGCCGTGTGATTCCAGCGGCTTCCCTCCTCCTCCCGGCTTGGGATCCAGCCTGGGCTGCTCCCAGGCAGGGAACAGGCGCGGGGCCGTAGAATCGCGGCGATCGCCACCGTTCCAGCGGCCTCCTCCTCTCCTCCGGCCTTGAGAGATCCTGGCTGCATCCCAGGCAGGGAACGGCGCGGGACCGCTAGAATCGCGGCGATCGCCGCCGTTCCAGCGGCCCTCCTCTCCTCCTCGGCTTGAGAGGCAGCCTAGGCTGGTCCCAAGCGGGAGGAGGGAGGAGGCTGCTGGAACTTGGCCAGGCCTGAAGAGAGCAGTGTCGGCCTCTCCACTTGGTAAACTTGCCCCCTCTGATTGGGCATCAAGGTGAGATATTCCAGGATTGCACAGAGTGATACATGACTGTTGCAGTATTAAGCTGCATGTGTATGTGACATACATACATTCTCAGTGCATGTTCATGTGACAGTGGGACAACCAGGAGCACATTCATTAGCCACCAGTGTGTTTTTCAGTTTAATTAGTGGTACTGGGACAATGTATTTACAAACTTACAAACTGCCAACTTACGGTGACCCCATACATTCATAGGGTTTACTTAGGCAAGGATAATCAGGATGATTTTGCCAGTTCTTTTCTCTGAAATATAGCCTGCAGCACTTGGTATTCCTTGGCAATCTCCCATTCAATACTAACCAGGTCTGACCCTGCTTAACTTCCAAGATCAGGCAGGATCTGGTGCCTTCAGGGTATTTAGCCCTAGTACAAACTGTATATACCATCATCTTAATAGGCATACTTGGGAAACCTCCTTCTTTTTCTTTTTTTTTTAAGAGTCGTGGGCCAACCATCACGATTACCTGGCTCTTACTTAGGGCCATATGTCTAAGACATAGGTATAATTACATTTGCTAGTGCTGCTCCTGTCTCATTTATTATGTGCTTATGTTTTTTCCCCCTTGCTTTGTTATTGTAAATTCTTTGGAGAAGGAATATGTGTCATGGTGTGCTAAAGTAATTCACACACTGATTAAATATATGCAAATCCACAGGAAAACTCAAGTAGTAGTGATTTGATGGATTTTTTTAGAAGCTCAAACAAGCATAACTATTTTTCAGTGGATATGCACCTGATGAATTTGTGCTGTGAATTCTAGCGCATGGGTGTCATGAGCGGTTGTTGTACAAGTCAGACTTAGCTTAGATATCAATACAGGCTACACACATTTGTTTTAAAGCTGCTATGGAAACTGCCAGGATTCATCCTACGTGCCATGCTCCTCACAGGAAAGAATTAACAAATTAAGCTGTGATAGATTTTTCTGAATATGGTTCTCTTGGGCCATTCCATCTGTTCCCAAGGGAAAAAATGGGGTGCTGAAATGCAACGGTCGCCCCGCCTCACCGGCAGCAGACCGTTTTGCTGCTAGACGCGGCTGGACTACAAGCCCCAGAGTGCTCTGGGGCTTGCCCAGCTCCCTATTGGTGTGCGGGCGCGGGAAGGGGCGGCCCTTCTGCTCCACGACGCTCTGGGAGCCAGTCTCGTTGGTGCGGGGCTTCGGTCCTCAAGGCTGCCCATTGGTGGGCTGGGCCTTGGAGGCGGGGGGCCTGCACAGCACGCATGGAGGGAGGGGCCTAGCCTATATAAGGCCGTGTTGCTGGCCTTCCCTCAGTCGATTGCTTGGCTTCGAGCAGAGCGGAGCCAAGCTTTGGAAGGGAGCAAGTCTTGGTGCTTCTCCTGCCGCCCCCACCGCTGTTGTTAGGTGGTTTTTAGTCACACTGGTGGCAGCATAGGCCAGGATCTGCACGTTGTGGTACCCGGCTATGGAGCTCTGGTTTGGGAGTCAATAGGTACCGGGGGCGAATAGGGCAGGCGTTTGGCCATTTCGTGGGCCAGAACGCCGGAGCGGCTCCCGGTGACTAGGGGCTTTGTGAATTGGTGGACGCAAGACAAGGTTTGTGGTCAGTTGTGTTCCTTAGCCCTAGGTCATCCCAAGCACCGGGTGGGTGCCCGGTTTGGATATCAGACTACATCGGGTGGTTTGATTGCACAGATCCTGACCTTATGTGTTGTGCCAACCCTACCAACTGTTTGCAAATAAGTTGTGGCCTTACTTCCAAGATGTTGTACTGTGTTATTTGACAGCACACATCTGAGGCAACAAGCTTTCCAGAGTCATTATCACATTCATATTAATACTGGCAGTCCCATACATTTGTTATTTGTTTTTCATGGTGAAAAATATGTACAGTCCACCACCAGAATAATATATGGCCCTTGATCAGGCTTAGAATTGGAACAACAACACAAGAAAGCCAAATATCAGAGGCTGCTATTAGCATGGAATTGCTTAAGAACCAATAGGGTTCTCATGCAGAATTTTTCTGTAGCTTGGGTACAAGAATAGTATATTAAAAATGTCAGCTATAAAGTCTCATAAATAGGATGTTAATAACTTCACTCCAGCCCTGTGGAACAACAACCCACCGTTGGCTTTTGAATCATACAGATTTGAAATTTAGGAACATTTAGAGAGTTGGCTGTGCTTCTGGAACTCGATATTAGTTCCATGTCTGTTCTTGAGAAGTGTCTCTTTCTTCATTCTTTAGAAGATGAATATTTGCTGTTGATACAGTAGTAACTTCAGTCACAAGAGTGGGCAAACCAGGAAGATCTGTGAAAAATTAAATGATTATTAATTTGATTTATATTCTCAATTTTAGGGCATATTCAAAGAGCAATAAAATATTTTAAGTTCATCAAGAAGCTTTGTTGTTGCAGTTCTTAACTGCCCTCACGTTGACCTAACCTCAACTCATAGTGACCTTGTTATCTACTTCTCTACTGTCCTCTACCTATCCTAGCATTATTGTCTTTTCTAATGATTCATGCCTTTTCCTGATATGGGCAAAGCATGACAGCTTCAATTTAGTCATCCTGACTTCCGGGAGGGAATTCAGTCTTGATCTGTTCTTGAACCCATTTGTTTGTCTTCTTGGCCATCCACAGCATCCACACCATCTTCTCAGCACCACCATATTTCAAATTAGTTGATCTTCTTCTATCGGCTTTTAGTAGTGGGGAAAATAATGGCTTGGTTGATTCTAAATTTAGTGCTCAGTTGTATATTTTTACACTTTATGATCTTGGCTAGTTCTTCTGGTTTGTTGACTGAAGTCTCTGTTTGATCTATGTTTGATCCAAGTTATGGGAATTCTTTTACTATTTCAATTTTCTTCTTGTCTAGTATGGATTCTTTTAGATCTTTAGTGATCATTATTTGGTTTTTTTGATATCAGCATTAATTCAACCTTGGCATTTTCTCTTTGATCTTCTTAGTAATTGCTCAAGAATTGTTAGTTTCTGCTAGTGGAATTATGTCATCTGCATTATTTTGAATCTGTTTGTTAAACGGGCCCTTGGCAGGGTAGTCACATGTATTGAAATACTTATAGGTTACAGTAATTTGGCACAACCTTCCTAATAAATGTAAGGAAACATTTGTTAATCATAAAAATAAACTACTTTATTGTCTTTGAAGGGAGTTGCTGTGACTGAGAATTTATTTTTAAAGCTGACACTAAGGACTAAGCTGGTATAAATAACTACTTGAGTAACTATTATGTTAGAAGCACAGGGCTGAAATACGTAGATATTTCCAATTTGTTGCACTGTCCATTCCACCCCTTTAGATGGGGAGGACCCAGATAAACAGCCATTTTTATAATTGTCTTGCAGAGACTCAAGTTCATCCATGCATGAGTTTAAAAAAGATTTAAAATAAAAAGGCAAATACTGTAACAACTTTCGGTTCTTTTTCTAAAACGTCATTCATTAATATTTAAAATACTGACCAGTGTTCTTGCATTATTTATATCAGTACTCTATTTAATAATAAACATAGTGTGTAAGAAAAGAGAAATAGAAAGCAGAAGAGGTGAACAGATGTCTCATGCATGACTATTGCTGTAAAATAAGAACTTAGCTGCATTTTTGTTTTAAGCTATTGTATACTGCTTTGGGTCCCAAGCGAGGAAAAAGACAGGGTATTTATTAAATAAATAAATAAGGTGTGCCACAAAAAACATGCAAACTGATATTGCTAGTCTGGAGAACTTTTCTAGATAGACCCATTCATTTTATAACTACATCTTCCATTATTTCAATAGTGAAGACACCATACAGAAGTGTAATTCTGTTGAGTCATGTTTTAATATACTGTGATAATGTTTCAGCAACTATATCCATTTCACTACAGATCTTGGTGACTATATGCTGTTTAATTTTGTGGATTAAGTGTTTGCTGAAATACCTTACCATAGAAAGATTGGTTTTACACAGTGCGTCCCCTGCAAAAAAGCTATAACAAGCCCGTTTTTACTCAACATAGTATTTCAAGTTTTTACCAGTAGAGGGTGTGTGTGAACACAAATTCAATTATTTGTGAAAACTGTTTGAAAGAATTTATGGGACAAATGTAACTACAGTAGTTTCACATATCAGTTACTTATTTGGAACCAGATAAAAATTATTTGGACTCAAATGGGGAAAAAATGTTTTCCATATTTTTAAAATTTAAAATACACTCCAAAGTTGTTTCCTGAACTATGGATCAAAATTGTTGTCATTGTTGCTGCTACTTCTGTTTGATTTCAAATTGTTTCCAGCTTTTGATAACCCTATTTACTGGTTTTCCGTGGCAAGAGGGAGTTTGCCTTTGCCTTCCTTTGAAGCTGAGAAAATGCAACTTGCCCAAAGTCACCAAAGGGCTCAAATTCCTACACCTCACTGGCTCTTAGGAAAAAAGTGCATGGACTGTATTTATATTTATGTATTTAAATTTCTTGAAGTTTGAGTCCATAAAATACACCTTCATGTGCAACTAATGTAGTAAGATCTCCAGCCACTGAGCAATGGTGAATGTTTATATTTCGAAACTTGGTGTGTAAATCTTTTTGCCACAGTAGAAGCAAACCTGATCCAACGCCATTTCCCCTTAGTTAGACTGCAGATCACAGGGATATAATTTTTTTAAAATGTGCCCCTGCAAATGCCAACTATTTTTTTTCTAATGCAAAATTAATATATTGTAATACATCCAACCAAAAGATGGTAACCACTGAACACAAACACATTTGCCACAAAGAAGCATTATCTATATTACATCACTGACATATAATTGAAGTAGACAGTTTCTTTCTCAAAAGACATAATGGTGTCTAGTACACCCAAAACCTCAATTTTTGCTGGACCAAACATTGATTTAGATGAGATTATAGATATTATAACTAGGGCACATTTCCATTGGTAAATTTTCACAGGAAAAGCTATCCTTCTTTAATTCAATGTGATGGTCTATATAGAGGCAACAAAAGATGTTGCAATTGTAAATATTTGCCACAGTGTATTGTGAGCAACTGATAAGTAGACTGCAATATTGAAAATGTCAAAAGTTCTTTGTATCTATCCAGTGTATAAATCACACTTTTTCCATAAGAAAGGTTGCTTCCGCAATCTTCAAATTACAATTATTCCATAGAATTAATTTAGCATGACAATGCACAAATTGCAGTTGAAAAGAGATTGCATGTCAGGTCACAATGGCAGAAGAAATCACTTGAGGCACTATTCATTGCTTCCTTAAATGATCAAAACCTAATTTAAAAAGAGGTTCCAAGCAAGATTTCAAGGAGATGTATCTGGATTGGGTCATATTTTCAATTTACTTGGAGATATTTCCTGGAAATATTGTCTAAAACAATGGTTCCCAAATGTTTTGGACTTCACCTCTCAAAATTTGTGCCTGTTGGCCAAGCTGGCTCAGGCTTCTGGAAATTGAATCTCAAACACCTGGAGGACCAAAGTTGGGTACTAAAATGTTTTCTCTTTTGTCCATATTCTCGGTGAGGCATGCTTGTGCTCGTGTATTCCTGTTTATTTTTGGTATAACATTTTCCTTTCTGCTGCTTCTGTTCCCTAAGAAACATGCAGATTATTGCCCCAGTCAGCACCTGACCTGATTTCTTTAAAATTAGACATGAATGTTAAAATGTTGGACAGTTTCCATTTTGGACTACACACCCAGAATCCCACAGTTAACATGGCAGGTGCATTCTAGTAGTTACAGTCCAAGTTTTCCATGCTCTTCATTTAGTGTGGCTGTTGAATGACACAAATTGCTTGGATGGATAGAAAAGCATGAAAGATGGGCCTCAGATGCCTGGACTTAAATACTAATAAAACTTACAGAAAGGTTGATTTACCAAGTTCCCATTGTCCAGATCATTTCTGATCTTGGAAATGATGTAGGGTCAGATCTGGTTAGTACTTGAATAGATTTTTTAGATTGTAAGCCTGAGGGCAGGGAACTGTCTAATTTTTTAAAAATTGTAAGCCGCTCTGAGATTGTAAGTGGCTCAAGAGCAGGGTATAAATTATTTAGGGTATTTATATATAGGGGACTCCCCAGGAATATCAGGTACTGTAGGCTATATATCAGAAGAACTTATATTCCTTGCCTGAGAAAACCCTATAAAATTCATGGGGTCACCTAAAGCCTGTCCTACACACACAAACACTGTGTAGCAGGACTGAAAACTGGATTTGGGTCCTGGTATTTCAAGGATTTGGGGAAAACTTGAGTTTGGACTCATTTATTCTCACACCACTTAGATGATAGGTAGATTTGACTTCAAACCACCAGAATGATGGATGAATCTGAAATAATTTGATAAAGAAATTGCTAATAGTGGAAACAATTTGCAGCTCTACTATAATGCGGGCCAACATTGCTTTGTTAAGATGTGGAATAACTCACAGGTATTATTCAACTTATTTATTGAGTGCACAGCATACTGTAATTTCTTTAGAGTTGTAACATGTACATAATCACAGGTATGTGCTCTGCAACTAATGGGATCAGTTCCAGAACAGGCAGTCATATAGCCATAATAAATCACTTCACAGTAACAGTCTTCAAGTCGCCAAAAGCAGTTAAATGGGTTTTTGATGCTATATTATTGTGGTTGGAACACCAAAGGACATAGAATGATCTGCTACTTTCTCTTCATTATTATTTACACATATTTAAAAACTATAATTCTACCTTCCTCTATATATCATTCAAGGCATATCTTGGAAATGATGTAGGGTCAGATCTGGTTAGTACTTGAATAGATTTTTTAGATTGTAAAAATAAACCCAATTAATACAATGCATTAAAATAAAATCAAAAAGTGATGTAGGAAGGGAAAAACCATGACACTAAAAGGCAATCAAACAGCAAAACATCAGTTAAAAATAGAACAGACAATCTAGTAAAAACTTAAGAAATTTTCTTCCACTGGCACCTAAAAATTAACAAGACAGTTCATTCATTCACTGAAGTTCATTTAACAATGCAGCTGTAGTCTTATGAATTTGTACCTGTAACTTGTATCTAAGACAGAAGCATATTAAGACTGTCTTCTGAGTAGGTATGCATACGATTTATTTGTTTAATTACTGAACATACTCATGTGTAAGTCTAGAATTTTTAGTCAAAAAATTGACCCAAAATAATTGAGTCGACTTATCAACAAGTCAATGCAAGTACTGTACTTTAACTCAAAAAAGGAATCATCCCCTGGTGAAAGGCAAGAATAGAATCTGTCCTGGAAAGCCTGATCCCCTCTACTCTCTCATCCATTCCAAGTTTAACGTGACCACAGTTATAACTGCTGAAACTGTCTAAGTTCTTTGACATTGTTTTCCTTTGTTTCATCCTTTACATCATTTGTTACAAACCCCTGTGTTTTACCTTCGACTTATCCATGGGACATACCAAATCCATAATTTCTGCCCCAAAATCTGCCCTTGATTTATACATGAGCTCGACTTATAGTCAAGTATATACAGTAATTTCTATGCCTGCTTTCTTCCAGAAAGGGGCCCAAGGCAACTCTTAAAACCATTTAAAAACTTTACAATAAATTTTTTTAAGATGATTGATTTATCAGTCATATTTTTTTTAAAAAAATCAGCTAGTAAAAAAACCTAACTTTAGTACAGTCAACCCTCCATATCCATGGATTTTTTTTATCCATGGAGGCTGTATCCACACTGCAGAAATAATTCAAGTTGACACCATTTTAACTGCCATGGTTCAGTGCTGTGGAATTCTGGGAACTGTAGTTTTATGATATATTTCTATTATATACATATATATTTAAAAATATAAAATATATATTTTAATATATTTAAAGAGAGCTTTGGTACCGCAGCAAACTACAGTTCCCAGAATGTCATAGCATTGAGCCATGGCAGTTAACGTGGTGTCAACACAGATTATTTCTGCAGTATGGATGAAGCATCCACAGCTTGAAAACATTCCAAAAAGATATAAATTCTAAAACGCAAACCTTGACTTTGCCATTTTATATAAGGTACACCATTTTACTATGCCACTATATATTATGGGACTTGAGCATCCATGAGGGGATCTGAAACCAAATCCCAGTGGATACTAAGGGCCCACTGTATTAAATGCTGTTTAGTGTTGCTTTAACCAGCGTGAGAATCATGTGGAATCATGTTGGACTACATCTCCCTGCAGTTCTCACCCATGCCTAGGCAGATGCAGTCCAAAAGCATTGCAGGTGGAGGGGCACATGATTCCCATCCCTTGCTTAAATGCTGTTGAAGTTTCCTGCCTTTTAATGCCCGTGTGAGATGAAAGTGTTTGTGACATTTGGAAAAGCTGAACATTGGAGTGAAAAGGCAGATCCTACTCCATTAGGCCTAGCTTGAGTAAGACGAACCCTCTCTCCAATCCATCTGACATCATCCGGCCTGGGAGGGAGTGAAAAGATAGACCCGACTCCATCAGGGCTAGCCAAAGCAAGAAGAAGGGCTCTCCCACCAGTCCATTTGCCATGGTCCTGGCCTTAGAGGGAGAGAAGAACCACTGGACTTGGTCCCCTTCCCCACTACTATTCCCTTCTCCTTTTTTGTCATGTCTTTTTACATTGTAAGCCTGAGGGCAGGGAATGGTTTGAATAACTATCTGTAAGCCGCTCTGAGAACCTTTAGGGCTGAAGAGTGGGGCATAAATATCATAAATAAATAAATAAATAAAATAACATGTGAACTGAGCTGTTAAATGCTACTAGATATCTAAAGTTCTTCCCAGTACTATAGCCTGCTTACAATATACTGTGAATCTGTGGAGCCTAAGACAACCAGAAAACACATAACAGTGTTTCTGATTGTCTTAGGAACCAAGACACCGCCCCTGTATTAAAGGGTTGTGGCTTTAGGAAGGTTGAGAAGCGCTGGTGTAGAGAATGAATTGATAAGATATATGACCATCCTGTTAGAGAAATGAGCTGCCTTGGCGGTTTACAGACCGCCAAATAGTACGTCATCAATAAGTACTAGGGTTAGGAAGGGGCGGTGCTTCCGCACCCCCCTAACCCTAGTACGTATTGAATACGTACAAGATGGCGGCGCCCTGTTCATATGGGCGCCGCCATCTTTACGTATCGGACGCTGAGCGTCCGTACGCGTCGCGGGCGTTGTGACGTAGTGAGTGCGCCCCTGGCGCCTCGCTATGTCGCAAACGCGACTTAAAAAGAAGCTCCATTTTTGGAGCTTCTTTTTCGGTCCGCGCAGGAGTCGGTCCATGTGAAGGCTCCGGCACCCCTGCGGACCTACTGGCGGCGGCGGCAGAGCGCCGCAAAGCGGAGGTATGTACCCCGCCCTTGAGTCCCTTTGAGAAAGTCAGCATAGAAACAAAATGAAATGAAATATTTAGTCATCATTACTTGTATCCAAATGACCAGTACTAGAAATTATTCACCTTGGAAAACTTGGAAAGTTGAATTTTTGGAGTACAACTTCTAAAATTGTTCAGCCAACATGTCCACTAGCTTTGTGAGGTGTAGTGGTTTTCCATACAGTGGTCTCCATATGGGTTGTTCAGGAGCTTGTTTGAACTTCATTTCAAGATTATGTGTTTGAGAGAGATGAGCCAGCCAGTCTTGTTTTCATCAGCTCTTAAGGAGCCATGCCAGGCAGCACTGGTAGGGGAATTGTTCTACATGACCTGCCTATATCTTTCTTTTCTTACTTATTTCTCTTCAAGCTTTGTGATACACATCACAGTTGACATCAGCATGATGGACTACTTGAATTTGGTTCAGTGTGTGTAGCAAGAAAACCAGCTCAGCATATGCCAGAAAAGTTTGAGTAATGTCAGTGGAGAACATATTCACCAAGGGGAACAATCAATAACTACTGCATCAGCATCAGGATGAGTGTTACTTGTTTCTGAAAGAAACCAAGAGACAGTTCACTATATTGCCAGACTGCATACCATACTTGCGGTGCTCAACTACTGAATTAGTTGGACATATTTTGTTTTGACTTTGTATTGGATAATTTTTTGTGACCCATTTGTTTGTGACTAGGAGCTGTTTTATAAAGAGATTCAGGTCCCCTGTCACAGCCGTCTGTTTGGAAGCAATACCATTTTCACTTTCCAAATAACAAAAAGCAGTTGCTGGATATTATTTCCAGTTCTTGTTTTCAATAAGTCTGGGCATCTTGTTTGTTCAAACTTCCTGGGGAGATCTTGCTTTTTTAGTGTTTTTATACTGCCTTCCTACATTGTGTTGGCTCTTTCCTGTGTCCTACAAAAGAGTTGCCAACTCTTTGGTTTTAGTCAAAACTATACTTACATGACTGTGACTGTTCTGTTGAATGAGTACATGCTGCTTGAGGTTCTCCATAATTAGTAGTCAAAGTAATTGAAAATTCTATATATTTCAAGTTTATGGATCAACCACGCCAGTTGCTCCAGCAAAATTAGCCTTGACATTAGCATTCCACTTTTTAAGTGCAGACAGTGAAAACAAACAGTGATACTTATTAATACAGAGATTTCTACAGAATGGCTCCTAAACCTCTGTATTCGCTGTACTGAATGACACATGCATTTCTCACAACGATAACCTTTAATTTCTTCTAGTACTGAAATGTAAGGCAGGTTACAATATTATTAAAATCTAATAAAGCATCATAAGTTATAAGCATAAAATTTAAATTAATTTAAAATAGTCATTAAAACACATCAAAGCGCTGTTTTAATATATTAAAATATATTAAAATAATAAAGGTACAGCATATCTCTTAAATCCAGTCAGATATTGAACTAATTTTCTCAACAATATTAGTATCTCTTAACTTTTCATCACTCTTTTTCATCACATATACCATACTTTAAGAGCCAAACTTCATGCTTACATTCTTGGCATGACATACTCTTTCTCTCCAGTATCACAATGTGATCATTTTCTTTGGATTCCACTGAATACAGTGATGATCCCAACTCCAAGATCTGCCCTCTTCTCAAGGGTAAATGTTGCCACCAGAATCTCCACTGCATCCAGTTCCTCTATGAACTGTACAAGACTGTTATTTGTATATTGGATGTATTACCGATATAATGCTGGTTTAGGTACGGCTATGTTAAATGTACAATTTTATTAAATTATATTTAATGTGCTTTATGGATCATATTTCCCTATTTACCTCCTGCACATAAAAACTTGTTGCAATTTTTTTTATTCTATTAACTACAGACCAACTGAGCTTAAGACATGACAGAACCTGTCCTCATAATCTCTCTCTTTCAGACCATCTCTGGCTGGCTCCAAATGCTAAATCTGACTTTCATCCTCAGTCTTCATGCATTCTTAATGATAAAAACACAGTACAGAAATGTGCTATACAATATAGCAGCACAGAATGTTTCTGCAAGAACCAGCTAGTGACTGATCAGATGAAGGGCTCATGTAAAGCGGGATTCCCTTCCAGTCAGTTGTGTGTGTCGGTTCACAAAGTGGTGTCACCACAAACTAGCCCCTAAGACACACTTATTCACGATCATGGCCTATCTACATGAAGATCCTCTTCATGTCAAATAGCTTGCTACATGAAATGATATAGCATATTCCTTGTGTATGGTATATTGCTGAAGATATTTTAGAAGGTAGTGGATGGGTTCATTTTAAGTGATATGAACATGAAGAATTAATAAGCAGAAAAAGATTGAATTGAGGAGTACAGTTTACCTGTTATATCTATTTTTTCTGACTAGGTGGAGGTTAAGAGCTGCTTTGAAACCAAACCTAAAACATGTATCTCAAAAATGCAGCAAGGTCTTCTTTTTTTAAAAGGATTGCTTGAAGACATCGAAGATTAAAAGGAATGATCTAAAATAGGCCATTTGTAAAGCTTACATGAAATGTTTTTGCTTCTTAATGCTAGTTTTCGGATGCTATTGATCAAAGCTTTGCCTGTTAGGGGGGGAAATGATTCATTAGTCTTTACATAACAATAACTTTCTGTGTCACCATTCCATTCTGTTTAAATTTTGAAAAAGCTATTAATGTATATTATTATATATCTTTTTCACTGTAACTTTTAATTGAGGTTGTCTTCATTACACCAATACTTATTGCCATCTTGTTGTAACTCATTTCCTTATAATTGGATGCATACTGTCTCTGAAACACAATTTTCTCTGGGCTTGTAAAATATATCTAGCAAGCTATTTACATGTGTCCTTTCCTAGGAATTTGTGCCTTCATTAAAAATAAGGATCTAAAATTGTTGCCCTGTGGGCATGATTTTACATTGCAAGCAAGCAATTACTATGTGGAGAAGCTCCTGAGCAGGGGTGAGTTAAATGCCAAAAATTAGCACTACATGTTGACCCAGAGGTACAGTACTTAGTTATGATTTAATCAAACTGAATAATGGAGATCAGTTGCTCTCCCCCAGCACAGACTGATTCAAACTTCAATTTGTGTGGAATGAGTTTGGTCTCAGAGACAATGGTATTTTAAACAGTTTTCCAAAATTCTATGGAAATGTTCCTCCAGAGCCTTGGATTAAGCTAGCAGGCATCCTGTATGTCTCTCTCCCTAGAGACAGAAGAGTGGGATGTTAATGAGAACTGAATAAATTGAGATGTTGCATACTCTGTCAACAGTTATGAAACCTAGCATATGATTTTGACTACCATAATTGCAACAACGGATTTGAACAGGGAGCTTGTCACTGCAATGCTGCTTTATTTAAAAAAAAATCAAGACAGCAATTTCCCCATTTACCAGCTTCTTGGAGCCATAAAATTGTAATTTTAAACCAACTACTGTATTTAGAAAGAAATGTCAATGAACAACAGCAGAAGTGAACATTGGGTTTACACCAATACAAGTATGAAAATAATTGAATAATTGAATATATACTCATCTCTACACCACATACTTCAGAGAGATGATAAAGCAGACTGTGATTTCCCCCTCTTTATCCCCAATTTACTCTTTTCTTCCAAAATAATATAGTTATGTAGTAAATAAATTAAGCCCTAGAGTGGTTATATGAGAATTTAAACTGTGTTTGTGTGATCTATCAGTTTATTCAGGCTCCCCAGTGTTCCTCAGTTTACCCATGAGAAACCAGGCATTATTTAGGAATTAAGTACGTTCCTTGGTTCAGTTGAAAGGATAAGAGTATGCTGAACTTCTTTTTGAGAGGCAACCCAATATCAAGGGCTATGATTGCAATAGTTTGTGCAGGAGCAGCCACAAAATCTAGTGCCCCTGCGAGATGCCTGCAATCGATCAGGCTGAGCACTGCCCTGTTCAAACAGTTGGTTAAGAATGGCTGTGCCCACTTCATTTCTTTGGATTGCTTTTACTACCAGTGTCCGTAGCAACCTGTGAAAATCCAGAAAACCTACCTGAGACAGAAAAAACTGACATGTTCTTAGTCACTCAAAATGTGTCCTTCCTTTTCTGTCTCCTAGAAATGATGTAAACAACAACATTTTCCCACTGAGGACCTTGGAATTGGTAGAAATGCCATTTTAAACCTCTTTAACTGACATGGCTCCATCCTACAGAATCCTGTGTTTTGTAATTTTGTGAGGCACCAGCACTCTGGCAGAGAAACTTAAAGACCTTGTAAAATTACATATCCCGGGTTTTTGTAGGCTGGAGCCATGGCAGTTAACATGGTGTCAAACTGCAGTGTGAAGTCGAAAGCTTTCATGGCTGGCATCCATAGTTTTTTGTGGGTTTTTTGGGTTATGTGGCCATCTACAACCGTCTAATTAAAAAGATTGTATGTACAGTGCATTCTCTCAAGATTCCAGCTACAGATGCTGGCGAAACGTCAGGAAGAAACTCTTCTAGAACATGGCCACATAGCCCGAAAAACCCACAAAAACTATCAAACTGCAGTGTTTTTACTGTGTACATGCCCCCCGAGTTCCATTCACAGCAAGACAAGATGGTCCACTGGAAACACGTATCTCATCAGTAGCGAGTGCACAGCCTAGAGGACTGTGAATGTAAAGGAAGAGTGTATAAACTGTTCCTAAGTACAATATGTCATGACACAGCCTGCCAAGGAAAGGAAAAGATAAACTTGTGTATAGAATAGTCAGCACAGCAGCTAGGCTAAGCCATACTTCTTATCCTGGTATATGGCATTTCAAGAATAAGCTAACTCTTTCCTTCCCATCCCCAACAAACTGAGCTGTGAGAAACCAGGCAGGAATTTTATTTATTTTTATTTTGACCATAGGTTTCCTGTTTTTCCATTCTGAGAGTTTGTTTTCCTGGAATATTAACAGGTAAACATATAGAAGCCTCACACAATGACTTGTACCTAAGGCACATTATGGCATAGTGTATCTAGGGTCCATGTATTGCCTTGAGGCATCTGTCTCACTGTAATATAGAAGTTTTTCCCCCCTCTGCTGTAATTTATTATCTGCATCCATTGGTGATGGTGGTGGTGGGGGTGTTTGCCTTCAAGTAGTTTTTGACTTATGGTGACTCTAAGGCAAACCCATCACAGGGTTTTCTTGGCAAGTTTCTTCAGAGAAGGATTATCATTGACATTCTCAGAAGGCTGAGAGACTGTGACTTGCCCAAGGTCACCCAGTGGGTTTTCATGGCTATGGGAGGATTTGAATGCTGCTGTCCAGACTCATAGTCCAATGCTTAAACCACAACACCATGATATTCAATTAAATCTTCTTTTACACTAGCTATCATTTAATCTTTCTGAAGTGCCCTGAGTGGGTCAGGCATCACTAATACATTACCATTGCCTCTTCCTTGGCCCATATAAAACTTTCTGGGTTTAGTTACTGTATATATTTGACCATAAGTCAACCTCATGTACAAGTCGAGGGCAGGTTTTGGAACCAAAATTATGGATTTTGCCATGACCCATGGATAAGTTGAAGGTTAAACCTAGATTCTCCATCAGTGTATGTATGTGTGCATGCGGCAAGAGACTCTAACTGAGGCTTTTTGCTTCAGCATTTCAGATTTCATTTCATCCTTCATTCCCAGGACAGATGGTGGGAGAGGGACTCTGTTTGTTTGTTTTAAAGCAATCAGTCACCCAGGACTCTTTCTACTTAGTGCAAGACATAAATAACCTGTTCTGCCCAATGCATGGGAAAATCTGAAAGAGCTGTTATCACATTACCATACTGACCTGTGAATAAGTTGACTTGGGATTTTGGGGTCACTTTTTGGACATAAATTTCTTGACTTATGGATGAGTATATATGGTATTTGGAAATCTACCTTGAGTCTCTGTACTGGGAGGAAGTTGGAAATAAATAAATACATAAATAAAGCAGGTATAAAGTATGTAGGTATAGGTATTTATAGGTGTATCTGTATATGTATGTATGAGAATACATGTATTCTCTGAAGATGCCAGCCACAGATGCTGACAAAACATTAGGAAGAAACTCTTCTAGAACATGGCCTCACAGCCCAAAAAACCCACAAAAAACTATGAATTTAATTGTTTCTAAAATTGTATTGTTAGATTTTAATTGGTTTTCCTCTCTGAGCCACTCCAGGAGCAAGGCAGCATATAAATGAAATGCTTGAAAAATGACTTAATTCCTGAAGATGACATTCCCACGTCAAGTTATTCTGTCTCTTTCTCTAATATTTCATCAGATGCGTCCATGCCATCCTCTTGTGTATTCTTTCATTCTCCTAATCAAACAATCAAACCCGGGGGGGGGGGGCTTTCTACCTAAATATTGTGAGAACTAGGGCAGGGACAGAGTTTCCTATTTTTGGTAACTGTTTTTGGCTCTTCCTTGAATTAACATATGTAGTGAGTTAAATGTGTGTTGATCTGAAAAAATGTCTTCTGTTCACCCAATACATATGTGATCATGGCTGAGGTACAATCTTGGGGTTGCAATATCAGGCTTTTATAGCTCTGAAGTTCCACCAGGATTTGCCATTGCTTGGTATGCTTGTGCTCTCCAATTTGCTTTCTGCAGAACACCACCTGCCCTTCCAGTATAAGAAATCCCCCCCTTCCCCAAAATCATTCACTCAGCTCTCTATTTATATGCCTTATACATAGCTTTGCAACTTTTTCAGTATGATTTAAACCTGGGTCTCAAGTGCAGACAACTCTGTAGACATAAGCATATTGAACCAAGCTGCTTGCTAAATTGAAGGTGAATCTTTAATACCTTCTGCTTGAGGTGCATGCATCTCATTTTTATTCATCACTGAAAAAGCTGTGTTCAGTCTCTATTTAGATTTTCCTTGTAAATTTGAAATAAAGCTCATCATAAATCTTTAGTTTCCTCAGATTTTACATTGATAAAAACAAAGGGTTATATTCTTGTGTCCTCTGAAATTATGGCTATGTTTCTGAATTCATATCAGAATGACAGGAAATTCAGGTAGTAATAAGATGATATCCAGATGCATTGTGTATGGCCAGTCAGGGGAATACATACATTCTGATTTGTAGCATGATCTGATAAAAGATGATCAGGCAAAGTATACTCCGGGAAAGAACACTCCTGAAGAAAAAGAGATAATGGTAATAATTAAGAGCCAGACCATTGATTTTAATCTGAAGCTGGAAGATGAAAATTTGTTTGATGAATGGAAGAGCTGAGATCATGTTGGATGTTTGCTGAATGCTTTTGTTTCAATTTTTATCCACCAGTACTACTGCCTGTATTGAAATAGTGGTGAAAAAATTTAGAATAGAAAAAAAAAAAGGGGGGGGAGTAGGATCTTGATTTTTAAAGATTCAGTATGAACGACGCTTTATATCTTTTAGATATCTAATTGCCTGTTAAAGGATTACACATTCTCCTCCCCCCCCCCCAACTTCTGTATAACATACTGTTCTGCATCTCTGCATTCCAAGCAGCAGCTGAAGAGCATCTCTATCATTTCAACAGTTTTATGGCACTTTGTTGAAAAAGCAGTGGATCTTTGTGCTTGGTGCAATGCATTAACATATGCTTCTGCAAAATGCTTCATCCTTTTGTGACTCCTTTTTGATCAATTATGTGCATGCAGGCTTTCTCAAAGCAACTCCATAAAAAAAAAGATCTGGCCTTTGCAGATTATTACCAATTTTATACTTCTAGATTTTAATTTTTTTCTAGGGATAGAAATGCCATAACATTAAATATGCACTTTACATTTTTTAAAGTTATATTTTTATATTGATTGTATCTAGGCAAATAATGTATTCTGCACTATGTTTCTTTGTGTCGGTGCTTATAATATGTATTCCTTTACTTGCCACCCCTCTACCCACACACATATGAAGAGGAGGCAGGGTCCAAAATACTGGTTCCATACTTGTAAAGCTCCCTAAGCAATGTACAGTGGGATTTTGCAGTGGATCTCAGTCTCACATTATAAATTGTTTAACCAAAGTTCCTTCTTCAAAAGCAATTTTGCATAATTACAGAAGGCACAATTACATGTTGCAAGTTTTCTAAGTCACACTGGCTTCTTCATCAGGCAAACAGGAGAAAGAAATTGAAGATGTTAGTCATAGGCCTGCATTTTCTGTTTCTGGTCTTAGTTCAGATGGCAGGGAGGGCTATCTGCAGGTTGGCACCTCCCCCTTGCATTTTGGTTGGCCCAATAAAGGTATCATTGTTTGGATGTTATTCAGTTTGCTGTATGGCCAACACGGCTACCCCTTGATGTTTTTTGGATTTCAAGATACCACACTTTAACCATCAGAGGGGAATCCTATGGAAAGAGCCAGTGCACTGGGACCTTGCTATCTGAAGCTTCTGCCACCAGCAAAGGTAAAGCAATTTTTTTCTAATATTGGAATTGATTGGCATGCTTTGCCTTTATACCACCAAAAGTTTTCCTGATGCACAAGATGAAGACTTATTGAGAAATTCAATGTTCTCTACCTACATAGGAGCTTGTGGCTTCAGAAAGGAAGGAGACATGCTGGATTCCAGGGAAACATGTTCTTTGAAGTGCAAATGGATATTAAATTTCCTTGACTTTGAAAATCTACCAGTGACCAGATGGCCAAAGGAGGAGGTGCTAGCCTACAGATAGCCCTCCCTACTATCTGAACTAAGACTAGAAACAAAAAATGCAGGCCTATAACTAACAATTCCTTTTCCCTGTTGCCTGATGAAGAAGCCAGTGTGACTTCGAAAGCTTGCAACATGTAATTGTGCATTTTGGTTAGTCCAATAAAGGTATCATTGTTTGGATGTTATTGGATTTGCTATATGGCCAACATGGCTACCCCCTAGATATTTTATTTTTAATTAGCTAAGGTTATTATCAACTAGTGATCTATAGATCACAAGAAACTATGGATCTCACTTAATGAAATGGGTGTGCCACAACATTTGCTAGTCCTGATAGTATTCAGGACAAGAGGTTACTATCAGGACAGAATATGGAGAAACAGAAAGTTTTCCTGTTGGAAGGGGTGTCAGGAAAGGGTATATTCTATTCTATGTTTAAATTGTATGCGAAGAACTTCAAACGAAAAGCAGGATAGGACAGAGGAGGAAGGCATGAAAACTGGAGGAAAGAACATCAACAATCTAAAATACGCAGATGACACCAGCAGAAAATGTCAGAGATGCGGAAAGATGTTGAAGAAGGTCAAACATGAAAAGTGCTTACAGCTGAACATCAAGAAATCAAAAAATATGACTACAGATGGTCTACATAATTTTAAAGTAGACAATGAAGAGATGGATATACTGTAATTCAAGATTTTTCATACTCAATCAGAATGGAGACTGCAGTCAAGATATAAGAAGAAAATTAAGCCTTGGAAGGGCAGCTATGAAGAAACAAGACAAAATCCTGAAGTGTAAAAACATATCATTAAATTCCAAAGTTAGGATTGTTAGTGCCATCATATTTCCTATTTCTATGCATGGTTGTGAAAGTGGGACATTTAAGAAAAGGGGAAAAGATGGGGGGGGGGGGGTCAACTAATTTAACATGTTACTGGAGAAGAGTTCTGAGAATACTGTGGACCACTTACAAAAAAACAATGGAGGTGTCCTAGAGCAGATCAGATCTGAAGTCCCTTTGGAAGCAAAGTTGAGTAAACTGAGGTTGGTAATTTGGGCATATCAAGAGAAGAAAGGACAAACTGGAAAAGACTATAATGCTTGGTAAAATCGAGGGTCTGGGAAAAGAGGAAGAACACATTCCTGATGGAGAGATATTCTAGATTATCGCACTACACTCTTCTAGTGCTGCTTTTCCACTAACTGCTCTGGCTGTCTCCTTTTGCATTCTGGGATTTCAGTTTAGGTAGGGGCATTTAGAATTCTCAGCCAGAGAGCTCTTAGGCTTCACTGAATTACAAACCCCAGAATGCAACAGGAGGCAGCCAGAGCAGTAAAACTGGAATAGCAGCAATATAAAAGTGTAGCGCGGTGATGTGGTTAATCAAAGAAACCACACCCATGAATCTGCAGGCACTCAGCGGGGTTATTGAGGATAGTGTGAAAGTCTCTCATTCATAGGCTTGCCAAGAATCAAAGTCAGGGTGACCAGACGTCCGGTTTTTCCAGGACATGTCCTGCATTTCAATTTTCTGTCCAGGAGGAATTTCAAAACATCCTCCATTTTTGAGCATGACTAAGCATGAATATATATGTATATGTTTATATATATGTTTTTAGCTTTTATTTTGTAAATGTCTTTCATTTTTCATGAATGTCCTACATTTTGCAGTTAGGTTATCCGGTCAACCTGTTGAAGTCAACTTGAAGGCAGTTAACAACAACAAAGGATATTATGGCGGGGTACAGACCACCGCTTTGCGGCGCTCTGCCGCCGCCGCCAGTAGGTCCGCGGGGGAGCCGGAGCCTTCACACGGCCCGACTCCCGCACGGACCGAAAAAGAAGCTCCAAAATGGAGCTTCTTTTTCCGTCGCGTTTGCGACGTAGCGAGGCGCCAAGGGCGCGCTCGCTACATCACAAGCGGCGCCACGCGTACGGACGCTCAGCGTCCGATACGCAAAGATGGCGCCGGCCATGTAGAAGGGCCGGCGCCATCTTGTATGGACGGAGTCCGTACTAGGCCCAGGGGCGTCTATAAGAGATGCCCCTTTTTAAAAATGGGACGTCCTCCGGATGTCCCAAATGGCGGTGCAGAAAGCACCTATATTTACTTATACTTCATATGTTTATTCATTATATCATCTAAAAACATGCTTACTTTAGCATATTTTAAGACTGTTGTGAAAACAAAGGAAATTAAAGACTTATCTTTCACTTTGGTGTATTTTCATGCTTTGTTATCGATTTAAATGTTGTGAAAGTTAAACCTGATGAACTTGCAGGTAAGCATCATTGCAGTCTTTGTGACCTGTTTTGGAAGTCACCAATACAGACTGTGATGTTTATGAAGATTGATGCTTTACAAACTCTTTAGTTCTTTTATTTGGAACATATCTAAAGTATACAATGGTGTTCTCATTCTTTTTTTAAAATTAACTTCCTCTTTATTTAAAGCAAATTCTTCTATGGCCCAAAGTCCCCTGCTTTATGTACAAACTTTAAAATATGTCTAACAAAGGTGGAGTTTTTAAATAGTGTTTTTGTGGGTTTTCAGGCTATGTGGCCATTTTATAGAATTTTCTTAGGCTGGATCTGGTGTCTTTAGAGTATTTAAGCCTCTGTTTGTCTATGTAAGGACCAGTAATGTCAAAGATGAAGTGGTTCACAGTGAAATCACTTTAGAAAGCATAAAGATAATGACATCTAGTATTTTACCAGGTGCCACTCAACCTACAGGTTACCCTTGTGGACACTGTGTGTATTTTAAATGTACCTATAAAATGTTAGCCTCTATCTCAGATGGAAAGGCTTGACTGACCACAATTATTCATGTACTGGCAACCACCCATTCAGACTGTTGCAATGCATTATACATGGGGCTGCCTTTTAAGCTGATTTTTCATCTTGAAATGTGTCAAGAAGAATATACTGATGCGGCTATCTTTCTTTTTTCTTTTTGTCTTGGGAAAGAATTAAACCATGCAGAATCTCAGAATATATCTGCCAAGGAATCAAGCTGTCAGTACTCAACACAACCTTCTAGAAATGGCCTTTCCAGGAGCATTACCACTGTCAAAGGGTATCTCCCAAATTCATCCCAGACAGCCTGTGCCAGGAGAGTGTAGTGGATGCTCAAAGGGAATTAATAGGGTTGCATTCTCCCCAACCTCTCACAGCAAAGGGCATCGCTCAAGGTAGACAAAATGTTTTGTGTTCAAAACCAATCTTGAAAACTGATTGACAATTGATTGACAAAAGTAAATGTTTGTAGAGATACCATGTAGCACCTATGAGACTAACTGAAAGAAAGAAGTTGGCAGCATGAACTTTCGTAGACTTCAGCAGCTCATGCTGCCATCTTCTTTCTTTCAGTTAGACCCTCAACAGATCGGTAAGAAACACCAATGTGAGGGCAGAGTGGGGGCATGGTGTCCACCCATCACCCACCCCCATGCTAGCATCATGCCAGTGTCACACTGCACACCCCACCTCATGGTAGGCAGTGTCATGCTGCATCTTTGGTGCAATGTGTAGACTGTTTGCACTAAAGAGCTGCATGGCTATGGTGCCCTTTCTGCAGCACAAAAAGAAGCCACTTTTGCATCGTAGACCTGCCGGGTTGGGTGTGTAGCATGCGGTTGCCGTGTCCCCAACCCAGCGCTTCCAGGGGCGGCACAGAGCTGCCTCTTATGGGTGGTCTGGTATAAGATTTCTCTACATACTGATTCTACAGAGTAAGACAGCTATATCTTTGGAAAGTAAATGTAGTTGAAAGCTAACACTATCTCAATCTCCTTCCCAACCACGGCAATATTAACTAGTTTTCTACAGAGCAGCAAAGTTATAGCTTCTTTTAGGCTTCTCTCAAGGGAACATTTCAAGGCAATTTTAAATTGGAAGCATTTACAAGGAATCTGTGTACGGAAACATGTACAATTTCTTCTACGCAGACAGACCCCTCCCACAGCTAGGGCAATGATTCTGGGATTCCTCAGCCAGGGCAATGATTCTGGGATACCAGATTAGAGGCAGTTTCTGTCAGCAGGGAAGATCCTGGGCAACAGTGTGGATTGCACACCAGTGGTATCTTTCACCTGTTATGTGTATCTAACATAAGGTACAAACGCTCAGAACTAATCCTTATCCGAAGCAGAAGCAGATGGAAATCCTTAAACAGTATGGACTTCTTTCCCAAATCCCTCTAGCCTTTGTTAATATTGCATTAGATATTGGCCATAGCTGGGAGAATCTGGCGAGCGTCCGTTGATGCACTATGGTGGCATAACTATGCCTTTGTAGGCAGTGACAGCAGGATGAAAAAGGCTGCTGTGGTAGCAGCTGTGAAGGAATTAAGGCAGTGGAGAAATAGGCTGTTCAGAGGCAGCAGACTTCGTTGGCCTTTCATTCCCACCAGAGGAGTCACCAGCAGGATGTGGGTTGCACCAGGTGACACTCTTAAGGTGGGTTACACTACTGCTTTTCATCATCAACCTTTTGCAAAAATGGGTTGTGGTGTTCACCTGTGTCCTTTTAAAATGCTGAGGAGATGGTATGAATGGGAGGAGGCTCAGTGGGAAGAGAAAGGAGAGGCCCCAAGTATTTCTTTTATTTTAAAAAAAACCTTTAAAATTTACAATATTTAAAAATCAATTTTAATTTTTAAAAAATATTTTTAAACTGTGTGTATGATATAATTTAAAGATATAAGTTTAATTTTACTACTTGTTTGAGTGATATAGGGTAATGACAATTTATGAATTGTGAATGTATTATTTATGAATAACATTAGTACAGAAACATTACTAAGGATTATGTATGGTGTGGTATGGGGGGATGTCAATGGAGGAATGACACCATGAATTACCACACCAGGTGACACCAACACATGTTACCACCACTGCAGTGGAAAAACTGCACTTAGTATGGAGTACATCAAGAAGATTCTTGTTTCCTTATATTCTGTAACACATGAGACAAAGTCCACACACTTTTAATATCAGTTTATATCAATTGAAAGTGTTGTTGCTGGTATCCACTACTGATGTTTATCCATATTGATTAATTAGCAGCTGTTTATATTTATTACTAACCTTCATTTTTTTTAAATTGTAAGTTATATACAGGCATGGGACAGATAAATTTAGGTGTCCGTTTTAAAGCCACTAATCCAAAGTGAGCTGTTGGAGTTAGTTGAGAGGTTCTGAGCCAGTTGTTACAAACTCAAGCTTCATGTGGAGCAAGACATAGTTTGCTTATCTTCTGGTTTTTCTCAATTTATAATTCTTATTTAACACTTAATAAAACATTGTTTTTATGTACACACAAACACAGCAAGCAGGGGTGGAGCTGGTTATGGCCTCTCTTGGAGATGATATGGGCTGCACAGCCTGTGAAAATGTGATTTTTCT
The DNA here is from genome assembly GCF_019175285.1 of Sceloporus undulatus. NCBI lineage: Eukaryota > Metazoa > Chordata > Lepidosauria > Squamata > Phrynosomatidae > Sceloporus > Sceloporus undulatus. The sequence continues at coordinate 58,056,634 of NC_056526.1, forward strand.
TCATTTAAAAAAAACTGTGTAGAGTGAAAGCTGCAGTCCTGAAGCTACTTACAAGCTCATAAATCGTACTGTAGTCAATGAGATTTATAAGCTTGTACTGAATCCAGTAATTTTATTAAGATTATTTTACATAGGCATAGGCATATTTAGAAGTATGTTCATCATGTTAATCTCTTACATCCATTGGGCATAGGTGTGTGTGTGAGAGAACGAGCAAGAGAGAGAGAGAGAGAGAGAGAGAGAGAGAGAGAGAGAGAATGAACACATATTCACATCACAGTCTGTTGTCTCAGCCTCTCAGGTCTGAGTCCAGGCATTTTTGTTTTATTTCCCTAACAACCTCTGATGTGGAGAATATTATCTCATGCTTCATATTCTTCATAGATTCCTCTTCGGCTAAGAAGCACCACAGCAGTAAACAGAGCTTGGCCTAAGAGGAATGCATAGTTGGGTTGCTGCTGTACAAATGGCATCAAAGCCTAACCTGCCAGTTTCAATTTCAGCACTCAGACAGGCTCAGCAAAGGAAATTGAATACTGTCTTGCAGTTTACACACAAATATGGACATGCTGTGTCAGTGAAATGGCTTCTCATTTTATAGTTGGCATTTTAAAAGCTCCATCTTTCTGGGTTTTTGCTTTGATTTGAATGTAACAATTTTATATACTCCGACATTTCCTGTTTCATAGGTTGTTTTTGCAGATAGTCCCAAAATGCTTCTCTTTTGCACCTGTACCCAAAAAATAAGAGGGAAAAGCCCATTAATGGAGATCTGTAAGGCAAAGGAAAGTTATTGCTGACTTACAACACCTAAGGCCCATCAAATTCACCCCCAACTCTTCAAATGCAGGCTGCAACCAGGCTGAAGGAGGGGAATGTATCGTTCTCATGATCCACCCACTGAGTAACCTACCTTGCTACTAGAGATACTTCATAATATTCTGTGTATTTAACGGCTGCAGAGGCCCAGCTTTTATCACCAAGACACAGGTTCCATGCATGGTTGCCATATTCCAGTCCTTTATGTCTAGGCGTCTAATAATTATGCATATTATTAATTTGCATTCTGATTATGCAGCTTTCCAGGACAAATGGCAAGCCTAGTTCCATGGCTTATTGTTGTTGATTCCAAATACATTCTGACCCAAGGTTTGGTCTCCTTCTCATAAACCCAAATGGCCCTAAAGTAATAGGTAAAGGAAACCTGCCACTTTGCAAAAAAAATTATTTCCGTTACTCACCAAATTTCCACATTTTCCTACTATCCTATTTCATCTTGCAGATTGTCTACTGTTTTCCTTTTGTAGTGAACTTAGATCATTTGCTTTTGAGAACAAAAATTCTCTCTCAGTGCCAAACCACTGTTTATAAAGGGGAATTCTTAAATGCCCTAAACACATATATTATGCCAATGCATTGAAGAACAAAACAACAGATCTACAGTATTTAAAAATCCATTAAATACACGAAACTACTTTACAGTGAGTCAGATCACTGATCCATCTAGCTTGCTCTTCGGGGTTTCTGGTAGGGATCTTATTTCCTAACAGCCTTTTATCAGGAAATGTCAAGGATTATAACCTGGATTCTACTGCTTGAGACTCTTGTGCTTTCTGACAGTGTGATATTGCCCTCATTTTTAATTCTCTTTCACTTTTTCTTACTGCTTGTCCTACAATCCTGTGCATACCATGCCCTTTCCTATATGCTAAACCAAACAGAATCCAATGAAAATGTTCCTAGAAGAAGCTGCTTGGGGGGTTTTGTGTTTTTTTTTTGGGGGGGGGGGGGGGGTTGACTAGGTTTCAAATTGTCAGGCTCCAATGGGAGCAGTGGGAAGATCATCTTTATGACTAATTGAAAAAGGACAAAGCCCTGTTGGAATTACATATCTTTAATGATATGCAGTAGCAAGTGGAAGTTATTTCTCATACAGAGCGATCCCCTGCTTTTGAGATTACAGAGAGATCGTTTACTTCTGAGATTACATTAAATCCCACAGTATTTAATTACATGCATGTTGCTAATAGAAACAAGCAATGCTTAGCCTGGGTGCATAATTTTACTGTGTTTTATTTCTCTTTTGCTTACATTTTTGTCATTGGGATGTGTTAGCAGAATGGAATGTGTTTTTGTTTTCAATTATATCTTTGCCTTCTTTTAATATTGATGGAAAACCAGCCTGGCTGTTTTTCATTTCATTATATGGTGTTCTCAAATGCTAAAACTCCTTTCTTTTGCCTCTTAAGGGGTGCTTCATCAAACAAGATGCTACAAATGTTATCAAATTATTGGTATGAGAACACACAGACTTTTCTAAAGTAGTGTGCCCATTCCAACTAATACCCTTGCTGTAAAAGCTCTGTTTTTATTTTTATTTTATTTTTTTTGTGTTTTTGTTGTTGTTGTTGTTTTGAGCAAGAATTGAACACTATGCAAATCCTGTTAAAGGATGGTTGCATAGCAGTTGCACCAATATCACTTTATAGGTTTGCAACCCAAGCAATTATCTGTGTTGGTCAGAGATGGACAATTTGTGATCCTTGTTGTAATTGTTAGATTACAACTCCCATCCGTGCTAGCCATCATAGCCAATGAAAAGAGATAATCATAGTGGAAATACTGGTAATCTGATTTCTGGGAGGAGCAAAGTTGCCCACTAAAGGTGCATATGTTTTATGTCACTTCCTCAGTTTACAGACAGTGCCTGTATCAAAAACTGTTAAAGTTACATTCTTTATTTCCATAACAGACTGGTTTTCAGAGATGTAATTACTCCATGTTGTAGGCCAGCATGACAGGTTGAAAAGATTGATGTTTACTGTCCTATAAGAAAACAAAAAGAAAAAGATCCCATGGCCCCTTAAAAACTAACATTATTGTTATAATTTTTTCAATGATATAATATGCAGGATATTTTGTTGTTCCTCTAGTTGTTGTTTTTTTCTTATGTACCACCATATCTTCTTCAACTTATGGCAACTCTTTGAATGAGAGACCTCTGGGGGATTCTGTTATTTACAGCCGCAGTCATGTCTTCCAAACATAGGACCACTGCTTCCTCTCTTTTTTGAGTTAATCCATGTATAATACAATCTTCTTCATTTCCTATTGGTTTCCACTTTTCTCAGCATTATTATCTTTCCCAGTGAGTCCTATTTTCTCCTGACGGGTCCAAAGTACATTAGCCTCAGTTAAATCATGTTGGCTTCCTTTCAGGGATATTTCAGGCTTGATTTGTTCAGATTCAAATTCACTTTTGGCTTTTGAGTACCTTACTACAGATTATACTAAAAAAAATTCTTATCTAATTTTTTTTAATTGATACAATTTAAGCATGGGAATATACTAGATACTAGATAGATAGACAGATATTAACACAGTATATATAGATACTAACACAGGTTTAGACATACGATATTGTTTGCTAATATTAATTTAGTTTATTCTATTCTTTACTGAAACCCATTTTTAGAAAGGTAATTTCATTTTTAGTAATGGTTACCTTAAAGTATCTTGCATCCTAATAACATTCAGCACCCTTATAATATAAGATGCCAGTTGCAGTAACAATTTTATGTGGACGTACACAAACAGTAATATATCAGACATTGTAGATCTTTAACTCATCAAACCTTTATATTCTCCCTACGGCTTATAAATAAGCTATGAAACAAAATGTGCTTTGATTCTGCTTACATAACTTGTAATTTAGAGTAGCTTCACATGTTACAATAAAGCAGTGAAGAGGAAGCACAACCAAGTTTTCTTTATTACATATGTTCTCAGCATTTGGAAAAGAATGGAAAGGCATAGAAATAGTTCCATACCATGTGCTCCTTTTCACAAGTTATATGAGAGATGTGGTAGAAGGCATTAAAGTCAATTAACACTTGAACTCATGTTTTTATATATTGTTCTGTGGAGAAAGCGAACACAATATTTTCAATAATAATAAATCATTATATATTTCAGCAATGCTGACTGGAGCCGAACTGAGTTATTGTGCACCTTGTATACATCTCTATCTGATACAGTAAGATGATATGCTTTGGGAAGAGGCACATAAAGCCATGCTTGTATAAGCAGCCAGAATCCTATTGGTACTTTATGCTGGCGTAACAGTCTTCACGTTGTTGCAACACTATTTTCGGAGCAGAAGGAAGCTTAGGAGCCAGCAAGCAGCTTCCTCTTCTGGCAAAGATGGCTTTTGCTGCTACCCACCATTGCTGTAGTTACATTTTATAGCTACTGAAGCCACCTTTACTATTCAGCCAACAGGATTGTGGCCATTGGCTTTAGCAAGGGGACACATGTCCCCTTGTGACAACCAGAATCAATAAGAAAGACATGGGAGCATGGTATATATAGGCCTTATTCCCACCACATTATAAATCGGTTTGCTAACCAGTTTTAAGTGGTTTAAATGACCCTAGTTCACACTTGAGCCAATTCGTTGAAGTGGTTTGGTAAGGGGGGGGGGGCATGTAACATGTGTCTTTTTAGTGCTCATTTTTTTCTGTGTATTTTGCAATAAATTGATTCAGCACAAGTGGGAATGAAATGCGAATCCAAATCAATTTCCCATGATGTGATCAGTGATTAGTGACCTGCTGAAGAGGGTCCATTTTGAATCAATTTATCAGTTAATGTGAACAAGTGAGTTACTTTACAGCAAGAAAATTATATCTGGGCAAATGTAGTGTGAACCACAGTCCGCTGTCAAACCTATCCATCGATTCGGATCGCAAACTGATTTATTTGTAAGTGGGAATGAGGCCAAAGGTAGCCTAAATCCATGTTTTTAAATGATTATATTTTGGGGTGTTATTATTAGCTGCCTTCAAGTCGATTTTGACTAGTGGCGACACTGTGGATGAGATGTCTCATATTTTGAGAGCCTTCAGTATTTTCTGTTGTATTTGGTCCACTCCTGCCCCAAAAAACACCCAACCCCAAGGTTGGTGTGGATTAAATTTTCAGAGGCCATGAGCAGCCTTAACCTTACAGATTAACAGAATAAGGTTTTTTTCTTTATATTAACCCCCCCTCCTTTTTTCCCCCTTGCTGAATGGCAACCATTCAATCTGCATTCTTCAAACAGAATACCCTTGAATACAACACAATAGCATATAGTAATTACCAAGCCAAGTCACTTCTTCAAGTGGCACTAAAGGTTTCTGTGGAGTGGGGAGTGGACCCCCAACCCCTCACCCCAAATGTAATCTTAAAATTCATCCACACCTTTCACTGCTTTTGGATTAGATGGAGAGTCTCACAAACTGGAAGGAAATATTTGAGAACATTGTTTTAGTGTGAAAATTCTTGGTTTATATAAAGGAACAATTCACAAGACCATCAGTCATGAGAAGAGTATCAGAAGTTTTTGTACACCATTGCCTGCATGATCTTTGAACATTTGCAATGACATGCAAATATCTTAATCCTCTAAATGGTAGAAGAACACAATTTTCTTGCTTTTAGTAGCAGATGTGCTGGGCTTTTTAGCACTTTCACATTTCTAACAGTTCCACAAAGTACTTCTAAGAAAACCAGTTGCACGTCATGCTTATCCTTATGCTAAAAAAAATCAAAAGGCTAAAAGGTCTATAAAATTACTTATCATAGGAAATATTCTAAAAAGCACCTAGTTTCCTTCACAACACTTAACACTAGAGGATAGAACATATAACTTATTATGTTGCTTTGACTTGGAAAATTGATATATTCCTTTTAAAGGAAATGTAGGATAATTCATGGTTTTCCTGAAATAAAATATCAAGTGCTATATAGTATGCATTTAAAAACAAAAAAAGGAAGAAAAAAACTCTGAATGTTATCTCATTGGAGAAATAATTGAAAATGAGGTGGATGAAGTCAACATTTCTGGCCTGTATTACCTCAAAGGTTGTGAGGCAGAAATAATTTATTCCCAAAGACACAATTTACTTGGGGGGGGGGCGCTTTTCTAATTCCTGGCACTGATAAAACGCCCACTCTGTTTTGCTTTTGGAATAGAAGGTGGGACTTTCTAGGCCCTTTTTTATTGCATCATCATAGAACTATATCCCAATTTAACTTTGATGGCAGCCCCCTACAAAATCCTGGGATTGGTTTGGAGAGTCTTATTTAAAAATTTTAGTCAGGAAGTTCTTGTGCCTCACAAAACTATAAGCCCAGGATCCCATAGGACATTGCTATGGCAGTTAAAGTGGAATACAGTGAGCCCACGCCATACATGGGCTTGTTATTATCAGCTTTTAGTTTATGGTGAAACCGCCGGAAGAATGGGAGAATGGTGCGCGGCAAGCACAACCCCCATTATAGCTAATGGGGCTCAAGCATACGTACTTTTTGTGTTACACCTAAGGCAAGGGCGGACTGTATACTGCTACAGTTGTGTATTGTGAAGTGGTCCCTCTGTGTGAAGTTGGGGAGATATATATATATTAAAGCTGTTAATGCATTGTATATATGTAGGCATTAAAAATCTTGATCCTGACTTCCATCCACACCATAAACAGTATGGTCAAAGGTTTTTTTACTTCTTGTTGAATTATGCTTGCATGGAGTAGGATTTCCCTTGCTTTAAGCACTATAAGGTAGCACAATATGTACTGTTCTGTTCCCAGTTCCATGATTACCTATTACACGGACTGTTGCATTCTCACCTTCTTGCTGCTATAATAACATTTAATAGTGTAGGTAGCAACCATGTCTGAAGGTCCTTTTACACTGAAGAAATAATGCAATTTGATATCACTTTAATTGTAATGGCTCCGTCCTACAGAATACTGGGATTTGTAGTTTTGTGATGCACCAGCATTTTTTGGCAGAGAAGGTTAAAGACCTTGTAGAACTACAAATCCCATGATTCCATAGGATGGAGCTACAGCACTTAAAGTGGTATCCAACTGTATTATTTTTACAGTGTAGATGCAGTCTGGGTTTTTTTAAAGAATTATTAACAGACATAAGGTTTAATTCAAGCCCAGCAAACTCTGCTTTTCTGGAACCATAGTTTGCTTACAAACCAGGACCCAAAGCTGCTATTGGTAATGATTTCAAAGGATGATTTGTAACAAAGTACAGTTGCTGTAAACCATAATTTGACAAGTCTGGATCAAGCTACAATAAGTGACTTAGTACAGTTCATTATCCACAATCTTCTAATTTCTCACGGAAGTATGAAGGTGAGAAGGGGATGCACAAAAAGAAGGTTGTGCTCAAGATAAAACATAAATTTTCATGAAGTGTGAATGCATAGAGAAATCAGTTTTCATCTTATTGAAGTATCTTTTTAATGACTTAAGTGCACACAAACTATGGTTCACCTTAACTATTGTTAAGGGTAGACAACTTGTACTCTTCCAGTACAACCACGACCAACCCTAGCCAGCCAAGTCTCTAATGGGGGATCATAGGAGTCCTGGAGCATTTGGAAGGCCACAGATATCCTACTCTTGTTTTAAGGAACTGAACCAGCTTCTCATCCTGGTTGATTTGCCTAAAATGGGGGAAAGTTTCTTGTTACTAGTAAGTGAGTGAGTTAAAGATGGAAATGAAAGCTTCCAGTCTCCTCATGTGTGTGCTGAAGAAAGATTAGAGAGTTGAACGCTTGAAGCTTGGCCAGGCTTCTTCTGGTAGACTTAAACTACGAATTAACCTTAATACTAAATGCAGCTAATGTATGCAGAATCAGGAAGAGGTTCATAACCTCCTGGACACTCCATGCAATTTTTAAGGTTCTGGCCAGCTGTAATATATTAAAACATTTTTAGTGTGCTGATGGAAATAATTGCAATGATGAGCAATAATTGCAGACACACATTTAGGTGTATATGATCAGCTAGCTTCTCAATCACTGTGTTTCCCTAGACAAGATAATATATTTTTAATTGTCAAGATGTTTGACTAATAATGCATTATGGCAGCATAAGGAGAACTGCAAACATATTAGACTACAAGTAGTCTAAGACCAGAACAAGAGAAGATGTCTGCATGCAGGAAAGTATTTAAGCAGTGTACTTAAACATCAATTCAGTATGATTTACTACTTGGCTGAAATTATAACCTAAAAAAATAACAAGTAGAGACATTATGGTTCTCTGGTGTATTTTGAAAAATGTAAAAAGAAAAGAAAATTATGAAAGCTCCAAATTGCATACTTATTCCTTGAAGGGGAGTGGAACTCCATCCAGATCAAGTGAACTTTATTTCCCAGATTTTACAGAACCTATAAAATAACATAGAACATAGAGACAGTGGCATCACTAGGCTTGGTAACACCTGGTAACACTTAGTAACACCTGCCTTGCTCCTCTCCTTTGCTCTCCTGTCACCCACTACTGCTGCCACCTCTGTTCCCTTCCCAGACAAAGAGCCAGGATGGCTCCAAAGCCATGAGGGGTGCACTCACCCCTCTGCTCTCCTTGCCATCACCTTGGCTCTATCCTTGGAGAGGGGACCAGGGTGGCAACAAAGCCACAAGGGGTATGCTCACCCCTCTGCCTTCCTTGCTGATGCTTTGGCTCCCTCTCCAGGGAGAGGGCCAGGACAGTGATGATTGGTATGCTCACCCCCCACCATCCTTGCCACCACACTGGTTCCCTCTTCAGAAAGATGGCTAGGGTGGGTGCAAAACTGTGAGGAGTGTGCTTGTCCCTCCACTGCAGTGGGAGGAGGGCCTGACTAAGTGTCACCCCTCCTCTAGGGTGTCACCTGGTGCATTCCACACACCTCACCCAGCCAGTCATTCCACTGCATAGCGACTGACCTATATAAACTGAAGAAGGGAATTGTTGGTCCGTGATGTCACATGCATGCTGGAGAATGTTCAGTACAGGCAAATAATATTTTAGAGGGGTTGGAATGTCACAGGCAAAATCATCAGTTCAAGTACAGTCCTTGTTGGAAGCTAGGTATGGATCCTACTCCTTTGGCCTTGCTCACAATAAAGAAGATATTTTGAATCTCTAGATATCCTGTCTTCTGAAAGCCAGCCACAAACACTATGGACTGCAGAACAAGGATACTCATATGGCCTCTTACCACTCAAGATAGATCTGGCAGACTTGAGATGCTTCCACATTCATCTTTGTACACTTCTTGTGGCAAGGACTGCTTTTCAGCATTTGGGATTATGATAGGACTGTGCTTCTTCAGTTGTAAATGGCAGCTGTTGGACAGCTGATATCTTCAAATGTTTGCTTCTGAAATGTGTTTAGCACAATTTAGAACTAAATTTTTCCCTCTTTTGGTTGAGGAATGCCTGTGATGAACTCCTATTATCAATAATTATTTTTTAAAAAGCACACAAGTAAAGTGATTACTCTTGGAATGAGAGTGACTGTCAAGAATGGAAAGTAAGGTGACTTCAATGAGGGTTCATAAACCTTTCCAGTTACCAGGGAGAGAAGATACTCATGGAATATGAAGAGTCCCCAATACAGAATGATGCAACCCTGTTCTTGAAAAGAATGATTATTACCTTAACACTCCAGAAGTCCACATTGGCTTCCTTATTGTTGTGTGCCTTCATGTTGTTTCTGAATTACGGTGACCCTAAGGTGAACCTATCACAAGGTTTCTTGAAAAGAATTGTTTAGATGGGGTTTGCATTTGCCTTCCTCTGAGGCTGAGAGAGTGTGATTTGGCAAAGGTAACTAAGGCCCGGTACAGACTGGTGCTATGTGCCTACCTGGGGCTGATTTGAAGGCTCAAGAGAGTGGAGTGTCCATATGCTCCTGAGCCCATCGGCACTGTCCAGGTGCCATTTTGGTGAGTGCATGCGTGTGTTCACACAGCGTGTGAGCCAATGATGTGCCTCATGCACCGCATCCAAATGGCAAAGGGCACAAGGGATGTCACAGTGCTGCTTCAGGGCGCTGATGGTGCCTCGGCAGTAGTGGAGAAAGGAGCCACATTTTGTGACTCCTTTTCATGGTGCATCATTGCCGCAATGTGCGGTTGCTGTGGCAACGATCCACAGGTGAAAGAGGCGGCATCTTGCCACCCATTTCTGCCCATCTGTATCCCCCAAAGTGTGTTTTCATGGCTGAATGGGGATTCAACCCCTGATCTCCACAGTTGTAGTCCAATGCTCAAACCACTACAACATGCTGGCTCTCTTGGCTCCCTACTTAGTAGATTTTAAGTTAGAAAACCCTAAAAAGCCAACACCCATTTCTCTAAAGTCATCTGAAAAATGCCCCCTTGAATACTCTCTCAGTGTGTTAACGTTTTATAATTTTCAGAAGAGAACTTTGGTGCCAGTTCCACAGATATAGAGCTACCTTGCCCCTAGATATATTTTTTTCAAGAAAATTGTACATTTTATTGACTTGAACTGGTTATGGTTTGCAACATTTGGCTTGTTTTATGCATTTTAAATAGTGCTAGGATCGATGGTCATTTATATTAGTTATTTGTTTAGTATATGTGTAGCTTGCTTTTCCCTTAAGAAGCTCAAGATGGCATTCATGGTCCTTCTCTGTATTTTTTAACCTCACCCCAACCCTATGAGGTAGGTAATTGGCCCAAAGCCATACAATGAACTTAATGGCCCAGTCTAGCACTCTAACTGCTTCGCCATGCTGGGTCTCATTTTTAAAATACAGAAATCTACAAAGGATTGCTATGTTCATGCAGTCCCCTACATATCATAAAGACAATCTGTAGTCAGTTTATAAAGTTTTATGACCTGATCCTTCTAGAGTTCTTGACCACAAGGGCATCCTTAGTTGGCCAGTGAGGTTGGGGAAAGCTGTCCATGTTCCCCTTCATTATGTTATGAACAGGCAGATTAATTTGCTTAGCTTAGATAAGAGACTGTAAAATCCTTCATTAAATTGAGTAATATGAAACCATGTGTTAAGTTTTGTTTAGTTGTGGTATGTTATTTATTAAAGTCTCCAAGGCTAAACATGTGGACCTAGACAGAAAGCCAGTATTTCATTGTTCTTCCTGGAAACAACCTGACTCCCTGTGTGCTGTTTCTGTGTGTATCGTTATGATGCTTCACGGCTGCACCTACTTGTAAAGCATCCTCTTGGTATGGCATTTTTTCCCCACTCTTCCCTTCCTCTCATTCTCAGGAAGAAAAAGATATCTGTGCAGATCATCAATGATTTTTGCAGTCCTAGTTTATAAAAAATGTTACCACTCATAAGAAAGAATAGTAGTGGCATGTGTGTAAGAGATCTTGTTATTGCTCTTTAAGCAACACTAAGAGAGAGTTAAATATCTGAAGGATTTGAGGAGGGGGAGGAAGAGGAGGGGGCAAATTCCCCTGATTGTACTGAAATACATGGCCCCTTGCCTGGAACAGAAGCTGAAGCTCATTCCACAGTACAGGAGTCTGGAAGACTGTAGCATAGCTGCGTTCAGTATCTTTGCTGGGATCTTACAGTATTTGATGCTTTGCAGCGGTTAAAAGAAATATAGCCTTTTTTTAAAAAGCCATTGATCTGGTACTGGAAGCAGTGGCGATCGTAGTAGTAGTACTGAATGACACAGCTTTGCTGGATGACATGGAGCTGATCTCTGCATCAGCCAAGAGGAATTAAGCTTTGTCACTCCCTACTGGGACTACCTTTCTTCTGGTATGCGCGCGAGGAATTCATATGCTTCTACTGCATCTACCAAAGCAGAGCCTTGAGTATACTTTGCAACTGAAGGCAGTAAGCAAGAATGATAGCTGTCTCTTTTAAATGCCGTTGCCAAATTCTGAGGAGACTTACTAAAGGTAATGTGTTTTCCTTATTATTCATTCAATGGCTGTATTGCAGCATTCCATAAGCACAGCTTCATGATTTTATTTTTGAAGATGACTGCCTTTTTTCAGAATTTCTTGCCTGATAACAAAGAACTCTGTGAATGCACACACACTCACATACACATGCACACACACAGCTAAAAGGCTTAAATGTTCCATGCTGTGTTCACATTACAGTGTGATTCTGCTTTGTGATTTTCAGATGATATCATGGCTCAGAGGAGAATTTGTTTTCAAGTAAACTGCTAAAGTTATTCTGGGATATTATTGCTTTGTATTCCTGTTAACTGGTCAGCAGAAGTCCTGCCTGTGTCACTGTATGCTGTGAATTAGTAAAAACTGCTGATCGGAAAATCCTGGACTTTAAGTAAATGTGGTGTTATTCCTTTTGTTGGCATTTTAGCATCCTGGCGTGTTCTCTTTGAGAGATTATAAGGGTTTTTTTTTTTGTATGTGTTAAAATCTCCTACAGTACTAGAACCAACATGATTATGATATAATTTTTCCTTTTGTTTTCTTATTATTGGTAAAATAATAATAATTACTTATGAAGCCTTCATTTAATTGATATTATCTAGTTGTTCATTTTATCACTCAAATTGTTATGGCACTATGTTGCCTTTTACACTGAAACTTTGAAATACTGTTATAATTATTGGTAGATATGTAAAATACTTGCCCTTGCATTTTCATGCATGTAACACACTGTCTTTTTGCATACACTAATACCCCTAGTTACATGCTTTATAAATCCAGCCTTATGCCCTTAAAAAATCCATATGATAAGAAATGTATGTACAGTATTTAAAAACAATACTAGGGTCTTGGGTCTGCTGTTGGTTAAGGAGATAATAACATTTTACCCTGAAACTGCAGCAAGTTTCCAGAAAGCAAATAAAGACATGCAGTTAGTAGAACTGATGTATGAAAGCCCTATAAACAGTGGGTTACTATGCTAAGTAGCAATAGATTGGCAAAAGAACTAATGAACCTGTCAGGAATGTCTTAGCTTACAAATGAGCTTTCTTAGATTAAAAGATGTGTTTTCTTACACTAAGTGATTATACAACTAAGAATTTGTATTTAATGTTGCTAAACATGTAAGTAGGCAATTTTAGAAAAAAACCTCTATAACAGGAAAAAGGAAAGAAGAGACTTATTATAAAGTGCTGTGTAGTTCAGATATTTGATGATGTAGGCTGAGTGAGTGTCAGTAGGTACACTAAACCTGCAATCCTATGCATGTTTACAAGGAAATAAGATTCACTGAGTTCATTGGGCCTCGTGTAGCTATGATTCAGATTGGACTGCACAGATTACTATTATTTTAGTACATTTCCCCCAAATGGTAGTTTTCTTATGCATTTAATGATTCTTGATCCATAAATATTTTCAGTTTCCTCCTAAAATTATTTTATGAGTTTAGTTTTTAAAGAGAAGAGTTTGGGTCATTAGTCTAAATTGTCTGTTAACAAAGTATAATTTAAGGACAAATTTCTCCAGAACAATTAATCCTTTACATTAATTCTCTCATACATCAAAACACACGAGTATAACTTTTCTTGCATGGTGGAGCCACTGATCACCATAAGTACTAAGAAAACTGTGACTTCTTCTTGTTGACTAGTCCTGCTGTTATGGAAAAGAGCAGTATCTGAAAAGTGTGAAATTAGTATTTCCTCTTGCTATCTGCCAATATATCAAACTGAAATACACCATTTCTGTTTTTAAATATTCTGAGTATTGATTTTGGTCAATAAGCATTACAACTTAGTTTTGATTGTGACCCTTTTACAAATCACAAGAGAAAAACCCCATATTTAAAAATATTTAATAACATAGTATTGACCTTTTTATGTTTCTTCTAATGACTCTGTCAATAAAATCTTATTGCCTGTCTTAATTCACAGTTTGCTTGGTTCCATAAGGTTACTTGATGGATGATTTTTTTAATAGCATAAGAAACTTACAGCTATATGCTTACTTTATTGTACTAAGCTATAGTTAGCCAACTATAGTTTACCAATGAAGGTTAAGGGTTAAATATCAGATAATTTAGCCATTGATTATCAAATTGCACTCCAACTGATGCTCAGTTCATTCCCTTCTAAGAAAACTTAAAATAAGTTTGTATTTCTAGTTTCAAGTTCCAATGACTGTGGACCTATATGTTTGGGTAACCATTCCATGGTTCCTTCCCTTCCCATTGCCCCCAAATCGTTTGGTTTTTAAGCTCTTATTTTTCAAATGTGCATCTTAGAAATACTTTTTTTGAAAGTTAGATTTCCTCAGAAATTATTAAGACAACATTGGTTGTGTAAAGCTGTCTTGTTCTATTCCAGGTTTTTGGGAGGTGAGGGAAGGTTAACCAGATGAATATAGTAAATTAGCTTTCTTACCATGGGTATATAAGTTAAACATGTATAATAGCACTTGCTTGACTTTGCTAGAAAGGTTTATTTAGAACCTAGCATTTAAATACTCTTCTGGATTCCATCACTTCTATTCATCCTTTACGTTTCTGTATAACGTGTATATTACCACCAAAATATGCTCTTACATCAGCACCTGTAGTTATGATCTACTCAACTAAAATTGCCTTCAGCATCTCTACTTGTTGAGTTCTTCCCATGGTGCACAAGATCCAAAAGATACAGAACACAAAATAAATCATGCTATTGTCTATTCTTTAAAAGCAATGTATTTATATAACATTGATTTCTGACCATTTGAAAAATTTATCTCGAGACGGCACTAATTTTAAAACTTAATGTATTTTCCTCCATTCTCAGGACTCATCATGGGCCTTTTTCTCCAATCTCTATGGCAGCAGTTATTTAAATAAAATGCAGTTTGGAATATGAAGAATTGTGAAGATAGCTAAGGCACTGGCCTGCGTGGCTGCAGTGAAGCCATATTATTGTGAATACTGGAATGGGGATGAAGGAGGGAAGATTAAAAGGCCAGTGTTGACTGATCAGCTCCCAGAAAGGACCATGTGGAGACAGAGGCTGCACCTGGATAATAGTGCCGTTTGACACCACTTTAACTGCCATGGTTCAATGCTGTGGGAATTCTGGGAGCTGCATTGTTTGTGAGATTTTAGCCTTCTCCATGAGAGAGTTCTGGTGCCACAACAAACTACAAATTCCAGGATTCCCTAGCACTTGAGCCATGGCAGTTAAAGAGGTATCAAACTGCCTTATTTCTGCAGTGGAGATGCAGCCAGATATAGTGATAAGATCCAAATGGAGATCTGGTTAGGAGCTGTGCAGGTAGTAAAGAAATTCAGTAAGCCGTTCAAGGAAAGCTGTTCACTGATACTAGCCATTGTGCAAATGGTCAGTTGACCTGCTTTGTGTTTGAGCTTTTTGTATTAATACTTTTGGTCATGTTTCATTTTACATCTTCACCTGAGCATGGTTCATTTAAGAGTATTTAGAAGAGATGGTCACACAGTTACAATCTGAAATCACATCTGCTTGTCCAGTGTTGTAGTTTCTTTTGGGCCCCGTTAATTAAATCCAGGGAGTAGTAGTGATTTGGGTTATGGGGGTAATATGGTGGTAGGAAGACAAGGACTGATTCTGAGTAAATAGTCTGAAGAGAGGTGCTGTCACAAGAAAACTATCTCCTTTCTTCATCTTTTTCCCCCCATGAAAAGACCAGAGGGTAATAAGATATTTTAGCTGGTCTGTGTGAGGAAGTTGTAGCATTATACTTTGGAAGAAGAAGAAAGAGTGTAGGTTGTTTTAATTATTATGACTATTTATTCATAGTTGTTGGTCTAGTGGATAAAGCTGAACATCATGGCCACGTAGCTAGGGTCTTGGCAAATTGTTGTTCTGTGCCTTCAGGTCATCTCCAACTTATGGCGGCCCTAAGGAGACCCAGTAATGAGTACGGGTGTGGCAAGATTCGTTCAGAAAGGGTCTGCCTGCCTTCCTTGAGGCTGAGAGAATGTGACTTGCCCAAGGCACCCAGTGGGTTTTTCATGGCTGCGCAGGGACACCCAAATACTGTTACTACACCAGGCTGGCTTTATTTTGCCAAAACACTTTTCAAATGATGGTTAAAATATTTACAGATCCTCAGGCTATCCCCTGAGGAAAAAAGAGGAAAAATGAAAAAACTTGTCAGCCACAATTTTTCTGATTTGCATTTTCTTCTTGGAGGACCAAGAACATGATTGATTTGAAACAAACATTCCTTAGCAATGCACTGTATAATGCTCTTGTGGATCTTCAAACTAAGCGGTTACAGACCGCAAAAATACGTATGGAATACGTATTAGGGTTAGGAAGGGGCGGTGCTTCCGCGCCCCCTAACCCTAGTATGTATTCCATATGTACAACATGGCGGCGCCCTTCCACATGGGGCCGCCATGTTTACGTATCGCGACGCTAGTGTCCAGACTGTGTTGCGGCGCCTATGACATCGCGAATGCGCCAGCGGCACCTCGCGACGTCATAGAGGCGCCGCAAGAAGGAGCTCCATTTTGGAGCTCCTTTTTTGCTCTGTGCGGGAGCAGCGCGGGTTGTGGCTGCTACGGCTCCTCACGGAGCAGCAGGCGGCGGCGCCGACCGCCTGTAACCCGCCTAAGTTTTGTTTAAATAATTTTTCTTTGCTGGGAGAAATACTGCTTAGCTCACATCCATCTTATGATTTGTCATAGATTGTTCAAGCAAATCAAGGGCTAAAGCAAGGTGTGTGAGTCAACAATTCTTAGCAAAATTGTAAAGGGTCTCAACTTGCCTTCCTTTTCATCCTGATAAGTAAACTAAGGAAGATTGCCTTCTCCTATATTGTTAAGATAGGTGGAGGGCATACTTCCTTATAAATGTGAATGACATATGAATGACCAATGCCAGTCAGCAAGGCTGTATAGCTCACCTGCAAGTATTCTGAGCATTTGTTCTACTGGCATTTCTCCCCATCTGGTTCCAAAGTATGCGTGTTAAGTATGATGGTGTCTTCAAAACAACAGCTTGCTGCATCCTCATAGGTGATTATCAGGGCAGTAGCATTCACCTAGTTGATTTTTCTGAGACACATGTTTTGTCCTGCATAAAGCTTACTTGTTAAATACTCTGAAGGAAAGGGGTTAAACCCCTCTTCCACTTCAGACAAATTCAGCTCTCATTTCATTTTTTTAAAAAAGCTTATTCCCTCCTGAATTTGAGGTGGTAGGTCTGCACTTGACACTGAAAAACCCTGGAAGTCTTTGCATGTAATTTCAGAGATTGGTATGTTGTTGCATCAGGCTCTCTGTCCCTAAATATTAAAACAGAAATACAGAACCCATTATTATTATTATTGTCATCATCATCATCGTTAGTTACCTGCCTCTTCCCATGGATCAAGGCAGGGATGACAACAATTAACAAGCAAACAACTTCAGTTAAAACACATTGGTTAAAACAGCCATCGCTTTAAAAGGACAAATAAGATGTGCACATATTTTTAAAATCCACATCTAAAATTCCTCATTTAAAAATCACAGTTTAAAAGAAGCTAAATCAGATTCATTATATTCACAGATAAATGACAAATAGTTTGCATTCTAAGTTTTTAAGAACATTAGTTAGTTTTGAAATAGACAGGATAGATGCTTCTTAAAATTAGATAAACTCCAAGTCTCAGAAAATGACAGACGAATTGAGTGTTTACTTTGTGGCTGAACACTGGGTTGTTATCAGAAGATGCAATGAAAAACAAATGTGCTGCAGTGAGCAAATGAAATAGCTATGTATAAAGTACTGATCTTTATTAAAATCTACAAAGACCAAGCAGTAGTACCAAGCCACAACTGGAAACGAAGTTGTTAAATTCCTGAAGGTCACTCATTCACTCATTAATGATTAATAAGTGCAAGATGACTGAAATTTCATTAACAAGTCAACACTCACTAAAATGAATCCCTCTTGAGTGTTTATTTTGATCCATAACTTATTCAGGTGCTAAAATATTCTTACTCCAAGTTTTCGTTTTTAGAACTGGATATATGTAGATTTGAAGTGTGTTCAGCTGAACTATCTTGCGTACAGGACAAAGAATCCAAATAGTGATATGGTTTGAAATTAAAATGCTGCTCTAAGTAGTTTGGGAAGTTTATTTTGCAATATTGAAATTATGCCTCTCAGAAATGGAAATACATGTTCATAATTCTATACAATATTATGGAAAGTGTCAGTTTATACTGAATGAACATGCTAATTTCACGCTTGGCAATAAGCAGTGTGATTGCAAACTGAGAACATTGATTCAAGAGTTGAAGGAGAGTAGAAGATCATTTGTTCTGACCTATGGAGAACATTTTCTTTCCTTCAATAAACTATTTGAAGACAACAGTGGTGATGAAAAGTGGAAGATTATTATTATTATTATACTTTATTTATATAGAGCTGTAGATTTACACAGCACTGTACATACAATCAATAAAATCGATAAAAATAAAACCTGCCAATGGCATACATTGTAGAGGATAAGATGGGAGCTGCTTAAATATGCAACATATAGAGAGAGACAACATGGTGTAGTAGCTTGAATGCTGAACTAGGACTCTGAGGACAAGGGTTTCAATCCCTGCTTGGCCATGGAAACCCATTGGGTGACCTTGGGCAAGTTGCATTCTCTCAGCCTCAAAGGAAGGTAATGGCAGCAGATCTACTCTAAGCACACCTGATCTGAATAAACCTTGCCAAGGAAACCCTGTGATAGGTCACCTGAGGATTGCCATAAGTAAAAAATGACTTGAAGGCACACAACAGCTACTACTATAAATAGCATTAAGCCCTGTCCTCATGGTATAATTATATATGACAATCACATTATTATGCATGTGCATTATTTTTCTTGTTGTCAGAATATTTCAGGTTATAGATCCCAAGTCCATTTTGGCTCCCCCAGGCTCACCAAATTCCAGTCGCAAAAAGGCAAAACGCTTTCAAAACTATCAGGAATTCCTTGTTTTAATTTAGTTTTAGCAATACAGCAATAGCAAGTACATTTCTATATCAGTGAAATAAGCAGTTTACAATATGTAAGCTAATTCTCCTGCAAACTGAGTACTCATTTTAGTGACCTATGGAAGGATGCAAGGCCGAGTAGATCTTGGAGCCTCTGGAATCAAACTCATAACTTTGTGGCTGTGAATGGCTGCAGTACCAGCATTTAACTACTGTGCCACCAGGGCTTTTACTGCCAAGGTTCTGTAGCAACCCATGAAAATTGCTTTAAAATAACATGTCTTCTTTGTTAACTAGTACAGTATATACCTGGATTTTCATTTCTGATAACTGAGTGTTCAAGTTATAGTGAGTGAGAGAGAGCTCTGTTTTGACATGATACAGGTATGCCTTGGTTAACAAAGGAGATGTGTTCCTGGTCATTACTTCTTTAACATAAAATTTGGTATCAGAGGCAGAAATAACACAAAAAGAATAGAAATACGTTCTGCATCACAAAAAAGAGCAATTGAACACTTTTCAGTGAACTTTTTATTCAAAACTAAAAATGTGCACATGTACAATAAAACAACCATGATAGGTAAACCTTGCATAAGTAAACAAAAACATTTTGAACCTTCTAGAGACCACCTGAAGTCTCTTGCCCAAATGCAGGTGGGAATATTTTTTTCTATCCTTAGCTTCCACTTGTCTTATAACTTTTTTTTATAATGGCCAGATGTATAGATGTCTGCTTTGTTAATAGCTAGAGAGGGAGCTGATGAGGCAGGCTTATTTGTTGTACCTTTTACTCTCTGTTTTTCTGTTAATGAATGCTCAGTTAGGGATTCTTGAGGTGATGTCTTTTTACTTTGCTGGCTGGAAGCAGGCAGGTACAGTAACGTTAGGATCAGCTAGATCAGAATCACATTCTTTCCAACTTAAGATTTTATTTTCTTATTTACTGCAGACACACTGCTGTGACCTGACATCAAAAATTAATTTTTGTTGTTTGTTTATTGGATTTATATTCCACTTTTGTTGCAAAATGGAATTCCTAGTGGCTTACAATAATTTAAAAAGGATAAAACTGAAACATTAATTACAAAAGTTGAAAATAGTTAAATACTAATTATTTACTTAGTAAATAATTCACCATCCTACCAATGCTGATGCTGCTAAAAAAACTTCCAGTTAGACAGAGGATGAGAAAGAAAACATAGGGTGTAAAAAGACTTTGGACTCTTTCACACGAGAGGCTTACCTGTGAGTAAATCTCCATGAAGTCAGAAATCTTGAAAGAAGCATGATTGAGGTTCACACCCCCATGCACTTCTCTCGTGAGTAAATCATGGAAGCATCAGGACTCGCTTCTTCCATCAGCAAATCATTGTGGAGCCACCATTTGGTAATAACAGGATCTTCTATGATGATTTACTGATGGGAGAAGCGAGCCTCAATGCCACCCTGATGATTTACTCATGGGAAAGGCACGTAGGGGGTGTACATCGATCACGCTTCTTTCACAATTTCTGATGATTTTATGGTGATTTACTCATGGGTAAGCCTCCTGTGTGAAAGAATCCTTTGTCTAAGGGAACTTTGTTGTCAGAGGCTTTGTTAACTCAGGCTGCATCTACACTGCAGAAATAATGCAGTTTGGCACTGCTTTAACTGCTATGGAATTCTAGGATTTGTAATTTTGTGGGGTACTCAGCCTTCTCTGTCAGAGAGCTCTGGTGTTACAACAAACTACAAGTCCCAGGATGTAGCTGTGCATATTAAAGTGGTATCAAACCTCATTATTTCTGGTTGCAGCCTCGGGTATGCCTGTATTATATTATTTATAGTTTTGTTATAAAAATGATACAAATTTTCCTCTTCCATTGTTTCACATTAAATGAATCAAGTTTATCGAACCATTTCCTGTATTGCTATGTACTGTATATGTATTATCCTACTTGAGAGTGTGTATTTTCCCTGGAAGAAGATTAACCATCCATTATGAAGCCAAGCCCTCCCTCCAGTCCATCTGCCTTGGTCCAGGCCTCGGAGGTAGAGAGGAACTGCTGGACCTCATCCCCTTTCCCTCCACCACTCCCTTCTCCTTTTGTGTCATGTCTTTTTAGATTGTAAGCCCGAGGGCAGGGAACCGTCTAATTAAAAAGATTGTATGTACAACGCTGTGTAAATTTACAGCGCTTCTTAAATAAAGGTTAATAATAATAATAATAATAATAATAATAATAATAATAATAAGTACAGTCCATCCTTGCCTTACGCGGGGGATCCGTTCCGGATCCCGCCGCGTAAGGCAAATTCCGCCTATGCTCGAGCGGGAGCGCGTGGGGTGCAACGGGCGCACGCACCCATTCAATTGAATGAGACGCACCACCCCTTCTGCCCTGCGTGCACCCCGCGGCTTGAGCGCATATGCTGAAGGCCGCATATGGCGTGCCCGCGTATGGCGCGGGTGCGCTTTAGTACAAGTCAATAGAAAATGTATAGAAATGTATATTGAATGGCAGGTGGTTAGCTTGAATAAACCTGTAAAGGCCAAGGACTATGTTTCAATGTCAGCAGTAGGAAAAGAGGAAGACCATATTACAGGTGGATAGGCTCTATCAAGGAAGACACAGCCATGCCTTTGCAGGACCTGTAGATGACAGAGTGTCTTGGAGGACTCTCATTCATAGGTTTTTCATAAGCGAACCTGATGGCAATCAACAACAAATATAATAATGTGCATCCAGGATTATTAAGAGTGCCATAGGAAGTGTCAGAAAGTGATGACATCCTAGCACACTATGTATATTGTGAGGATATGGTTTGTGAAAGATGGACCAAGAAAATACGGAGTGCAGACAGCAGGGCTTCCTTGTCTGACCATGGGAGATGTAACCTGTCCCCCAAAATATGATCAAAGTATTATTTTAAACAAAAAATGTGTTTAAAATTACTTAAGATTGTGTCTTCTTCATAGTTACTGTGATGAAGACATACTAAATCTGCTTCTTTTGTGGTTTACAGAAAGTCATAAATTGTAATTACAGAAGAAAGGCTCTCTGACAGAAATTAATCTCCTAGACTTCATACAAGTGGTTTCAAAGCTTTGGCATGGCTATGACATGCCAAAGATACTAAACATCAAGATACTAAACATCTCAAAAGGCAATTGATAAATACATTTTAGTTTAGAAAAATATTGCCCAGTTGTGGAGAAAAGCAAGGTTTCATGGGCTTTGCAGCTCTAGTAACAAACTATAAGCTGCTACTTTCTCATTATTTAAACAAAAGGTTTTCTGCAGAGTTATGTACAGCTTCCACACTGAATACAAACAATATGCTCAGCAAAAGTCTTTGAACTCTAGCCTTTGATCTCATTGAACTCTGGTCCCTGGATATTCCATTGCAAGGAATTTCACTTTACTTTTTAAAATCACATTACTCTTTTATTATTATAATTAACTCATTAACATTTTGAAGAATCACATTGTACTTTCAGCTAGGCCTTGAATTCTTCAATAAGTCATATATATATGTACTTCAAAAGAATTTAATTGCAACCCAAAACACTTTGCTGCTACTAATGGAAAACCTATGGTCACACTCCCCCCTCCCATGTAATCATCAACAGAGCCAGTTCAGCAGGGAAATCTTTCTAAAGAGCACATTCATAAGCTCAAATTCTGTGAAACTAATGCATATTTTTCACTTCTTGTGGCTGCACTTCTCTGAGGACGTATAACATTTGCTCAACGTCTCAGCTAAGATATTTTGTCACTTGAGAACTGTGTAAATACAATTGAAACAAACAGGATTTCAGTGTCTGGAGGGTATGTTTAGGATTGCACTATTAGAACATTTCCCCCTACCTAAAGCAAAACATTAAAAAATATCCCCAATTCTCCTAATTTCTGCTATTGAAACTGCTTCCATCAATGGGACCAGAAAGAATAATTTCCTCTATCTTACAGAGCCTCATAGATCTTCAGACATAATAATAATATTTATTTATAGGACCCTTTCCACCAAAGGGCAGAACATCAAATATGTACTGTATAATCAAAAACAGATGATAAAACATAGATGATAAAAATGCTAAAATAATATGCTAAATATACTAAAACAACTCCTTATCAGTCACTACCCATCTTGGCAACCTTAGGCACACTCAGTAACTCAGCAATCCAGTGAACTGATGAGGAAGATCTTCAACCCTTTGCAAAAATGGGTGAGATCCTAGTCCAGCTGAAAGTGCCAAGGAAGATTGTTCCACAAATGCAGAAACAGATTGTGAAAGGCTCACAGCCTTGAGAAAGCCATAAGTGTTCGTGGAACTGCCAATAATCCTTTGTCTAGAAATCTTAAATTTCTAGATTGTACATACCAAACTGGCTGAGCTGCCAAATATGGCGGGAGGTTAAAGCTCAGAGCCTTAAGTACAAGGACCACTAAGCTATGTAATGAGACCTGTAAATGCTGTAGAAAGCTGGAAGCCCTAGAGAGCAAGATTTTCAGGTGACATGGGTAGCTGTAGGGAAGAAGGAAGCAGAGGAAATTTGCATTACACTAGAATTAGGCCCAAACAAATTTGCAAATGGTGAAAATATAACTTTCACGAAAGGATTCTTACCATGTGCAAGCTCTAAAAAAATGTTATAGCACAGTATTTTTCTTAATAGATATAATAATCTTGAAATTTTGTTGTCTGTCCAAATTCATAACACATATTTATTCCAATATGTAATAAGCAAGAGCTAAGGTTTTTGTTACATTTTTGTTTCCTGAGACTCCTATACAGTTCTACAAAATGTTAACATTCAGGAAAAAAATCTCTAGAGAAGATGGGAGAATAGTTGTTAAGAAAGTTGTACATCAATAGTACATAGGAGTGGTGATTACAGATTTTTAGTCTGCTGTTAGTATGATTATAAAATGCCAACACCCCATAAAAGTCCCCATCCCATTTAATGGGATGTAATTTCCTCAATGGTATAAGCAAATTATACAGATGTAGGCTGACCATCTTTACTTCAGGCAGTAGATTTTGGGTGTCATGAAAAGGCAAGAAATTGTCAGTAATTTATTTTGTCATTATTGCATTTTTCCTGCCAGAGATTAAAGGGCTGCTTGTAAAATTGTCTATGATCTGAAAAATGAATAGCGGTATATAAATAAAATTATTATTATTATTATTATTATTATTATTATTATTAATTGCTGAGTATCCAGATTTCCATAGATAGTCTGACAATTAATTGAATCTCATAGTCTTAATCTTAATCTTCAACTCATGTGAAAAATATAGATTAAAAAAGGACTGTTAAATAAGAAGGTTAAGTTACTTACAGTATTTCTGCTGCCTGAATTTCTTTGTATAGACACATTTTGTTCATAAAAAATATCAGGATAAGTGCCTATCAAAAATGAGAAGGGATAGCCTAGGCATGTCTTTTTTCTTTTATTATTTAAACCTTTGTGATGTTGATCCTATGGAGGAATGATGGATGACTTTAATCTATCTGAAAGAGAAAATGGACTGAGTCTGGTTTCTTATTATAGCCAACAGAACTTTTCCCCCCAGAAATTCCCCCCAGAAATTATTGAATGAAGAGGGGGTTAGAAGTTGCACTACCAATAAGTACTCAATATTCTTCTTCTTTCATTGTAACTCAAAGAAAATCTTAATTTGTGCTCATAGATCTCCTCATAATGCTTAGTTGTTAACTGTTCACTTTAAACTACATACCGGTAGTTTATTGTGTACAAGTGCAGCGAAGTGAAAATACCTTCCTTGGAATGTTTTGACACAAAATGTCAAGTTTAAAATGAAATGCTTAGGTTTCAATTAAACCACAAAAGCTAGTATGCTGTGTATGAGGACTTGGGAGTTGGAAATGGAAGATGAACATGAAATGGATTTATTGGCTGTCAACAATTTAAGAAGAAGAGGAGGTGAGGTGTACATGGTGATAGGAAAATAAGTGGAAAGTGTTTCTAGCACAGCTAGAAAGAGGACAGGATGTAGGATATCATTAAATGTTTCTTTTGCAAACTATCTTAAAATTCAACCCTGATTACACATTTTTAGAAATTAGTCCAACTGAACATAATGATACTGTTCAAAGTAAATAATGCTTAGGACTGAGTATTTTATTGAACTCAATAGGATTTCTTGCTATTCTTCTATAGGACTTACCTGTTAAATATCTGCCTCAATTTCTTGTGTTAGAGGTAGCACAAAACAAAACAAACCCACATTATTTTCTGCACAGGCTAAATTTCATGCATTTTGGGATGTCTGAAGACAAAATAAAAAGGCAAAACCTACCCTAAATTCTTGCCTCCGTGTTATTCTTCCCAATTGGGGTTTCAAACCCATTTTCCATCCTGGAAACCAATAAATAATGAATATTCTTTCAACATTCCATTCCATCGAGGTTCTTGCTATTTCAAGCAATTGTATGGTTTGGAAAAGGGACAAGCAAATTCATTGGCTGCATGAAGCCCCATCCCCAACTTTTTGCTGCTTAGAGTTAAAAATGGCCCTTATCCCCAACATAGCTGCTCACCTCTGCTTTTGAGGTTGGCATATAGAATAATAGAATTGGAAGAGACCGCAAGGGCCATCCAGTCCAACCCCCTGCCATGCAGGAATTCTCCATCAAAGCATCCCAACAGATAGTCATCCAGCCTCTACATAAAGACCTCCAGGGAAGAAGACTCCACTACACTCTTGAAAGCTAAGTCAGATCAGCCATGGTTGGTACTTAGATGGGGGACTGCCCAAAAAAATACCAGGTGCTGTAGGCTATATTCAGAGGAAGGAACTGGCAAAACTGCCTCTGAGCATTCCTTCCCTGAGAAAACTCTATGAAATTCATGGGGTCATCATAATTTGACAGGTGACTTGATGGTATATATATATATACACACATGAAGAGAGAATATCTGCATAGAAGAAGTGAAGTGGTTGAGTGCTTTCCAGGATCAGAACTTTAGTTCCTTGTACTCTGGAGAACTACACTCTAAGCCAATCATTTAACATCTTCCTTACTTTTATGGTCTAATACTATTATATTTGCTGTCCTTTAGTATCTTCTGGCATCAGCACTGCCACTCCATCCATTATCATATACAAATAAGTTCAGTTATTTTATATCTGTCTTGGATTACTGGTCTAGGCAGGACCTTTACCTGACCTTAGGAATTAATCATTTTATTACCTGTGAGTTTGAGATTGTTGCTGTGCCCCTGAGGCTGGTACCTGCCAGATGGTCTATGTAATTTTTATAAATTTTGTTCATCTGCTTAACATCCTACATGGGCAGAATGATCATATTCATTTAATCCTGAGCAACTGTACTCTATCTAATATTGACATGATAATGCTTGTTGATTACTACTTTTAAAGAAATATCAAACAACTGCTATGGATTAATGTATTCCACATACCCTTGGGAACCGCTCTATGGAAGGAATGATTTCTGAACAGCATTACAGAGATGGAACAGTCATTTATAAGAATTTGTTATGTCATTGTGTGCCTTAAAATTGATTTCAGATTATGGGAACCCTATCATAGGGTTTTGTTGGCAAGGTTTATCCAGGGGAAGATTGACATTGCCTTCCTTTAACGCTGAGAGAATGTGACTTGCCCAGAATCAGCCAATGGGCTTCCATGGCTGAGTGGGGATTTGAGCCCATGTTTCCCAGTCTAAAAACTATGGCTTTATCTTTTTCTTTCTTTCTTGACTGTTTTAACTTTGTGCCTTCAATAGAATTGTTTGTTTATTTATTTATTTAAAAAAACCTTTTACATATAAAAAAATTAGCTGCACTTTGTTTTCATTTGTTGTAAGGCTCCTTGACCCTAAGCTGTGAGAAAGACATGACATAAATGAAATAAATAAGATCAATCAATAAATACTTAAATCGCTACACCATGCTGGCTCCCATTGATGAGAATGTTCATAGTGACTTGTCATTTTAAAAACTGAAAGAGCAATCCTATACATGCCTACTCAGGAGTCAGTACCATAGAGTTCATTTGGACTTACTTCTAGTTAAGGGAGTATAGATTTGCCACCTAATTTGTTTTACTGTGCAGTGATTTTATGTATATACAGAGAGCTTCTGTCACTAGTCCCAGCTTCTGCCAACCTAGCAGTTCGAAAGCATGCCGGTTTTTTGACAGAATCATATGAAGAGGTTTCCAGTGCCTCTGGAAGCAAGGTTATTCTGGATAACTTTGAGTTTGTGAATACTGAGGACGTGGACAAGCTCCTTGGTTGTGTAAAAAGGACGACTTGTCCTCTCGACCATTGCCCTTCGTGGTTGACCGTTCAGGGAGGAGAAGTAATAAAATCTTCATTACTCGCTATAATCAATACTTCTCTCCGAGAGGGGACATTTCCATCTGCCTTAAAACAGGCCATAGTAAAACCAATTTTGAAAAAACCATCTCTGGACCCCTTGCAGATGAGTAGTTACAGACCGGTCTCCTTATTACCATTTTTGGGCAAGGTGATTGAGAGGGCAGTCGCCTTTCAACTCCAAGCTATCTTGGATGAAGCCGATTATCTGGACCCATTTCAAACTGGCTTCAGAGCAGGACACGGAGTTGAGGCTGCCATGGTCGCCTTAGTCGATGATCTCCATCTGAGTAGCAACAGGGGTAGAGTGTCCCTGCTGGTGCTCTTGGACATCTCAGTGGCTTTCAATACCATCGACCATGGTATCCTTCTGGAACGCCTGAGAGAGTTGGGTATCGGGGGCACTGCGCTCCTGTGGCTCTGTTCCTACCTCTCGGGAAGGTTCCAGATGGTGAGGTTGGGGAACAGCAGCTCTTGTAAAAGAGAGCTAACATCGGGCGTCCCTCAAGGTGCCATTCTGTCCCCCATGCTATTTAACATTTACATGAAACCGCTGGAAGAGATCATCCGGAAGCACGGAGTTCAGTGTTATCAGTACGCTGATAACACCCAGATCTATCTCTCCATGTCTCCGACTGACACAGTGACTAAGGACGGCACCTCTTCTCTGGATGCCTGCCTGGGGTCAGTAATGGGCTGGGTGAGGGAAAACAAACTCAAGCTGAATCCAGAGAAAACAGAGGTACTCATGATAGGTTCCCCAAGTCCAGGAAGGGAAATTTGTCATCCAGTCCTGAATGGGGTCATGCTTCCCCTAAAGGACAAAGTGCGCAGTTTGGGAGTACTCTTGGACTCATTGCTACAGTTACCATCACAAGTAGATGCGATGGCCAAGAGTGCATTGTACCAGCTTCGGCTGATACGCCAACTGCGACCCTGCCTCGACCGAAAGGACCTTGAAACTGTAGTACATGCACTAGCAACCTCTCGATTAGATTTCTGTAATGCGCTCTACATGGGGCTACTTTTGTACCAGGTTTGGAAGCTTCAGTTAGTTCAAAATGCTGCAGCCAGATTGGTCGCCGGAACTTCTAGATCAGATCATATAACACTGGTATTAAGATCTCTCCACTGGCTGCCTATTAGCTTCCGGGCTCAATACAAAGTGTTGGTCATCACCTATAAAGCCCTACATGGCTTGGGCCCGTGTTACTTGAGGGAACGCCTCTCCCCATAAAATCCGCCCCGCACTCTCAGAACTACAGTGAAATGCTTACTTGAAAATCCTAAGACGAGGTTGGTATCAACTCGCCAAAAAGCATTTTCATCAGCAGCTCCCATACACTGGAATAAGCTCCCGGAGGAGATAAGGCTTAGTTCCTCTCTAGATGCCTTTAAGAAAGCCTTAAAGACCCATCTTTTCCGGTCAGCATATCCTCCTGACTCTCTGTAGAAATTATTCCTTGTTGAAAGATGCTCTTATGACTGACAGATGTTATGTAATGTTTTGATTCGTGATTTTAAGGATGCTTGTTTAATTATATATGTACTCGCGGTATTATTTATTTTGTATTTGATGTACGGTGTAATTGTATTGATGGTCTTGTGAACCGCTTTGATCACTGTGGAAAGGCGGTATATAAATAAAATTTTTATTTTTATTATTATTATTATTATTATAAATGCAAGTGGATAGGTACCACTTAAATAGGGAGGTAACAGCATTTGGTGCAGTCATGCTGGCCACATGGCCACCAGAGTTATCTTTGGACAACATTGGTTCTTTGGCTTAGTAACAGAGATGAGCACCTACAGAGGGCCTACAGTTGGTTACAACTAGATATTCATGTCAAGGGACTACATTTACCTTTACTGACAGATAGCAGCCTATTTGATCAGATGTACAAAGTGAGAAATGGAGAGCATGATTTTTAACAGATTAGGTATGTTTCCTCGCTTACTTTTCTCCATTTGCACATCTGAACATTTGAATGCCAAATCACACCTTAAATTGTATAGAAAACCTTTTCACAGAATTAAAGTTAAATAAAGTGTGACAGCTGATCATGATTAATCACTGGCCATTACCAGAAGACAGCTTTGTCTTCTAATACAATAAAATTTAGTTCAGAGAGAAACACAGATGGTTCCCTTTTAAAGCAAAGTGAAATAAACATTGCATACATAGTTGAAATTCTGAAACATGTCATACTAATAAGTGATTTGTATTTCATCTGAAGGTTACTGCAACCTTTTCAAGTTGCAAAAAGAAACTATTGTTTAGTTCCTTTGCATTTACACTTGTGTGCATGCTGTTTTGTCTGCTGAATCTTTGTTATTTGTTTTGGCTTCACACAGGTATTAGGATGTAAGAGTTTTATTAAACTAGTTTCTGTACATCTTTCCAGTGGGATTGTAGGCACAGTCTTCTAATAGGATACCTAATCCAAAGAAAGAAAGGGAAGAGTCTGGATGTTGGACTGCAGTTAACGGGTGGTGAACACTTAATGCAGTGTGCCACAATACAACATGTGAAGCAGAGATTAAAGCTTTTATTTTATTTTTATTCATTTCGTTCTGCTAACATGCTTACTCCTCTGAGTCTCAAGAGTTGGGAGACTCTAGAACATAAACTGATTTTATTGTATGCCACCTTGAGATTTTTGGATATAGGGCTGGATATATAAATATTGCAGTGTGAGCCTGTGAAGAGGAGGGTTGATTCGGTAGGTAAACAGACCAAACAGTCCATATTTGGATGAAAATGTCACAGCTTTTATTAGTTTCAGTTGCAGCAGGCATGGCCTGGAAGACTTCATGCTTCAGGTGAGCCTCCTGTTGCCTGATAAACCCTGTAACCACAGCCAATATGCTGGGAACCACTGGAGTGACAGAAATGGGATGCCACATAGGCAAAAGCTTCTGTGTGGGTTCCTCATCACCTGGCTGTGAGCCTCAGTCCCTCGCCCACTGAGCTGGGCATCACCTGTGTCACCTTTACCCCAAAGCTTTAGTATGGCAGGCTCACAGGCCTATCTCCCTAACATGTCCAATTCTATACCAGGCAACAAGAAGCAACTCATGTCTCTTGCCATACCTTATTGCAGCTGTAACCAAATCTACCATTCATAGTGTATAGCATGAAATGTCTGTGCCATATTCCAAGAGGTCTAGGCAGGACCATTGTCCCTGTGTAGTGCTTCTAGGCAAAAGGTGATATCATGGTGCTGTATCCAGTGAAACAGAATGATGTTACAAAGTCCCTGGTTGCCCTTATCACTTTTGAAGTTTTCTTTCTCCGGGTGGGTTGTTCCATGCCAGCAACAGTGTTCAAAGAGACCATATAAATAGTTTAAGAGATTAATAAAATAATATCTTCTATTACTTTTTCCACTAACAAAGATATAACTAGATGATTTAATGATTGCATTTTAATGAGGGATAGCTGCCCCATTTTGTAGTATAACTGTAACTTTTAGATTCTTTTATAGTTAACTGGATTTGACTGTACAAAATGGTGTAAGAGTAATATTGCATGGTTCAAGTGTTTATTCAAAATGTGCCTGAATTGTTTCTTGCTCTGTTGTGTTAGTGTTGATTTATCAATAATGTGACTAGAAAGAATATATTTTATACCACAGGCAGTGGCCTGTAGCAACCATTTTTAAAGTATAGGGTTACTTTTAAAAATGAGTTATATTTGTAAAAGTAACAAACTGTTAGATTTTTAACTACTAGACTTAGAGACAGGCCACATTGAATCCCATGCTGGGAAAAGCAGGATATGAATAAAATACAGTAAAACTGTAACTAAGTGATATTTAGAAGAAACCCTACAAGTTCTGGACATGCATACAATAGAGCCATCCCACTTGTGGGCTCCTGAAATTTAGTACCTAACCATTATGACCTAGTGACTTTTGATAGCCATATACTGCATGAATTTGTCTAATCTCTTTTAAATGCCATTCAAGATGTTAGCCATCACTGCATCTTGTGGTAGTGAATTCCACCACTTTAACTGCATGATGTATGAAGAGCTAGTCTCCTTTCTATGTCCCATGTCTCTCACAATTAATCTTCATTGCATAAATATTATGAGAGGAAATTATGCAGGGTATAGAGAAAATGGCTAGAGAGAGTTTATTATATTTTTTCTTTTTGAATAATTATATACATCTCCATTGTGTTCTTACTATCTCCTCCATACATTGTAGGTGGGCATCATGCAATTCTTTTAGGAATGTACATTGCCAAGGTGAGGTAATGTACATTCCTAAGAAAAACTACCTTTCTCCATTTATAATAAATATAATAATAATAAATTTTATTTATATCCCGCCCTTCCATAGATATGATCAGGGCGGCGTACAAAATATAAAAGCAATAACAGTACAACGTTAAAATCCAATAATCAGTTAAAAACATTACTACAAAACAGGAACAGGAGAACAATAAAATGGAGAATCACATGGCAGGGGCAAAAAAAAAAAAAAAAAGTGGAGAAATTCATCATCAATCCAGGGTCGAGAAGGAAAAAAGAGGAAAGGGGGCAGGAAAATGAATGAACAACTTAAGGTGGGAAGGCCAAACGAAATAGGTATGTTTTTAACTGTTTTTTGAAAACAGCTAATGAGGCGGCGGAGCGAAGCTCTACAGGGAGCTTATTCCAGAGGGGAGGGGCAGCGGTAGTAAAAGCCCTCTGTGAGGTCCGAACATGATTGGGCCTAGGGACCTCCAACAGATTGGTCCCGGAAGTTCTGAGTGTGCGAGGCGGAAGTTTGGGACATAGAGAGGTGCATCTCAGAAGATGGCCTCTGTTAAGGAAAGTTAAGAAAATATGGGTGACTCAGCTGCCAGTGATCATCAAGGTTGGGTGAGAATTTTGTTTTAGTTTATTTTTATTGGAATTTATCAAAATTTGCAAAAATTAGGATATGAGGGAAAGCAAAACTGACACATTTTCCCATTCTGGTGTTAGCTTATGGAGAATGGTTACAAGGAGTTCCCTTCTGTTGAGTCAACTCTTTGGGTTCTCTGGGCCACTAATATCTACTCTGCACAGGAGTTCCTGAGATTTTGGCAAGTGGCTTTTCATAGGGATGCAGCTAAATTTCAAACATATCAGTTACCAGTTGGGAGATGTATATTCAGAGCCTTTCATCAGTTTTACTGATGAAAATCACCCTCCTGCTTACCCTTGTAATTATATAAGGGCAGGAAGTGGTTCCTCAGGAGGCATAAAACATCACATAAAATTTTTCCTTCAGAATATGAATTGACCCAGCTTTAAAAACATGTAGTTATTTTGAAGAGAGGTCTCTGGTGGTGGCGGTTCTGTGCTTTCAAGTTGTTTCTGACCTATGGTTACCCTAAAAAGCATTACTGTTGGGTTTTCCTGGAAAGACGTATTCAAAGAAGGTGGACCATTGCCTGTCTTTAAGGCTGAGAGAGTGTGCCCAAGGTCACCAGCTGGTTATCCTTGGCTGAGCAGGGATTCAAAATCTGACATCCTGGAGTCTTGGTCCAAAAATAAAATCACTATACTGCATAGTCTGTCTCTGTGATATTAGTGAATGATATCTTGTTCATTATATATGTTAGGAATATTAAAAGCTCAGGTACGGTTGGTTTGCACCTGTGTAATCAACATCATCAAGCTGTAAACTCAAAAAGGCCGCTGTGTGTTGGAACATCTTAGTTGGTTGCTGAAATTGAGCTGAACTTTTAGCATCAGTTATGTGCTGTACTCACCTCCTGAGCTGAGCAATTAATTTGCCATGGAATTTCTGAGTTAGAAAAACTCATACAAGCCCCAAGGGCAGGGCATGCATAATGTAGACGCAGCCTTTAAAAAGCAAATCTTGAGTTTCTCTGTTGAAAGAAAATAAAAACAAAAATGCTGCAGAGTGGATCTGTTTAAACCTTCTTTTGTGAACAAAAATCAATCAGTTCAGACAAACAAGTTTTAAAACAATGTTTTAAATATTTGGCAGGCTGACAAAAATATCTAATAATGGTCCATGCAAAAACCAGTTAATCAGGAATAATTTGCAACAAAGAGAATTGGAGACCTAGTGAACTTTAAAATCTTAAGCTTTGCTTAGGAAATGTGTGGCCCTCCCCTGCACAATTACCATATTGTATTGACTTTGGGATAGCAGATTTATTGCTTTCACACCTCCACTTTAACTGACCACTATCTGGAAGTCCTGTATCACTTTAGCCAGCCCTTTCAAAATTTAGAAAAAGGAACATTATTTGCATCTTCCTGGATCCTGTTACTTTCTGTCCCACTTGCACAACTTTATCAATATACTTTTTAGCCTGACACTTTATTATCACTTTACACTTGTATCTGAAGAAGTGGGTTTATATCAAAGAAAGTTCATGCTAAAATAAAAACCACTTCATCTTAAACATCCTTTCCCCTTCCTCCCTCTCTCTCTTCCTCTTTTTCATGTGGTATTGTGAAGAGGGTGCCTGAATCCCAGAATGGGTCTGTGGCTGGGAAATAGTAAGGGACCAAGTTAGAAACAGGAAATAATCTATTTTTTTAAAAGCAATCTACATTGCTGTTTTCATTGCTAACCAGTCTTGGGATATGTACCAGTATATGTGTCAACCTATCCTGCACAATCTTTTGGTGCTTGTGTATTTATTATCAATTATTGTTACATCTGCAGGAAGCAGATGCTGAGGTCCAAAGCCATGCTAACTTTTAAGTACCAATAGAAATGAGATGTGGCTCCATGGGTGTCAGAAATGCCTGTTACGTAGTTTCTATGAGTTCACCTCTAGGAAAGGATATAGTTTCATCACAACCCCTTCCAGACTGTGACTTTTATGTTAGTACAGATTGAAAACCAAATTTCTGCCCTTAATACATGTTGTCATTGTTGTTGTGTGCCTTCATGTCATTTCCAACTTACGGCAACCCTAAAGTCATGGAGTTTTCTTGGAATTATTTGTTCAGAGGATGTTTGCTATTGCCTTTCTGTGAGGCTGAGATCATGAGACTTGCCCATGGTCACCCAGTGGCTTTCATGCCCAAGCTGAGAATTGAATTGATCCCTGGTCTCCAGAATCATAGTGTAACACTCAAACCACTACACTACGCTATGTTATCTAGGGAGAAAAAATAGAATTCATCTTTTGACGAAAGGATTGCTCAAGTTTGTCTCTGAAATTTGTATGTTTCTGAAGACCAAGGAGTACTTCACACATGAGTAAGTGCCATAGGTTTTATCTATGGCGAGGGGAAAACTATCCTTTTTCTATCCATTGTATTTCTTTTAACAGTTTAAACACAGTCACAAAAAGCATAGCACCCACAATAGCCAGTGGGCTTACTGCACAATATCCAAGACTAAAGCTGAATAAGGATTTTATAGGTCATAACCAGCATTGAATTGTGCCCCACAAAAGAGCAGGAGTCAGTGAAGAAGTTGTGAGAAGGAAATTGTATGCGCCCAATAACCTGGCCAGGTGAGCATTCTGGAAACAACTCTTTTATCGGTTGGACTTTCTAAACACATTCCAGAGGCAGCCTCATTTGTAGTGTTCTATAATAATCCAAAATGGACTGTAACTGAGGCATCACCATGCCTTGATCAACAAGGAAGGAAAGAAGGAAGGTATTTAGAAGTCAGTCCTATATAACACTTGAGTGCAGAACCACTGTATTCTCATAAATCCTTTTTGAAAAATGACATTTTTGAAAAGCTTAGTATTTACTTATTTTTTAAAAAAAATATTATGCAAAGATATCATAATACACCACCATTTTCTTTCTTTTTTCTTAAACCATTTTAAAAGAGGTTACATTTTCCCCATTTGAGGAATGTCCTCTTGCCTTATACTGGACAAGATGCTACACCATTGGCAGTAGACTGCACGGTTCTGTGAATATGTACCACCACCATCCTCTTTTAGGGAGTCTGGAGAGTACCTAAGAAGGCTTCATAAGTTATTTTTCTTTTTTTAAAAAAAATAGATATTTCAAAGTTTTAAAATGTCTCCCTTCCCCCCAAATTATAGGAGTTCAGTTCTCTTCTTTTAGTCTCTTTCAGCAAGTTGTTGTCCTGTTGAAACTAAATTACTGTATCAGTGTTTTCATTTTACACTTTGGCCATAACTTCAATTTTAGCTTGCAGTTAGTCATATTCTTCATGCTTGAGGGAAGAGAATGCTCTGCAGAGTACTCATTTTAAAATCCACAGGCAAGAATAGCAAACTTAGGGCAAAACAGACTGTCCCCATAGAGTGGCATCCAGCTGCCCCTTTCAGGACTGGATCGGGACCATGGCAACCGTACGCCACAGGGGCTTTACTGGCTCTAAAGGAAATGGCAAAATGCCAGTCATTTTAGAACCAGCAAAAATCTTCCCTTGCTGCTGCCACAGCACTTTCTGACACTCCTTTTGACATGTGTCATCTTAATGCCATGCCAAAGAAGCACCATGATGCCGTCTGCCATGTGGTCAGGTGGGCTGCATGACGCCGGCATGGGGGCATCATCGGGGCGAGCAGCATTCAAACACAACTCCCTCACACCATCCCCATCCCATCACTTCAAGCTGGTCTGTTTAGCCCCTCAGTTTAAAAACAAAAACTATTTTGGTTTGACCACAGCATGTTGTAAATGTAGGGGAAAAGAAAATTAAATGGTGTGAAAACGATGGTGCTTGTGACCCTGTCATAATACTTACAATGGTAGAAGTGTATTAGACCCAATTATGGACAGAAGCTATCAAAGAAATGAGCAAGTAAGCATAATTAAGATTGACAAAATTAAATTAAGAAATGCACTTATACCTTTCATACTGAGGTATGGAGAAATGTGCCTGAATGAGACAAAGAAAGTTCTTAAAATTGGATTCATTTTAATATTAAATCAGCATGTCCTAGGCATTGTACTCTGATGAAAAATTCTTGCATGTATAGGAACCACCAAATAATACATTAAGCTGAAACCTTTTCAGTGTCTTTCCTCCTGTGATTTAAAAGGAAACCTAGAATTGTAGTTAATGTTTGCCCAAGGCCTTAAGAACTTGCATTCTGAGACATAAAGCAAAATATTACCTTCATTTCTGTTAAAATTAAAACTATAAAACAAGGAAGTGTGACCCTTAAAGAAAAATTCATAAAGAAATGATTAAGACTTTGCACATAGCAATCTGGTACAGTGCGGCTACAGGGTATGTTGCAGATTACTTTCAGATGCAGCCTTAATAATGATTTAAATAATTCACTGTGTCATGAAGAAACTGAATACTTTATGATGAAAGAGCAGTGTTTTAAAAGAGTCTGATCATGTTGTGTATTACACGTACGTTTTATAAACTATATAAAGTAATAATAATTTTGTTATGAGGTTTGAATTTCCTAGTCTACTGGAGTGTATACCCCCATCTATATACACATCTTTGTTCTCCCTAAAATTAATTTTCATGGAAAAAACTGAAGTCATCATCTCATGTGAGACAGACATTCATCTCTCACTTGTACATCAGGGCCTTATAAAACCCTTGAACACATAATTTATTAACAGGAATGAGATCTCTTCATAAAAATAAATGAGTCATACTGTAGTAAGCATTAACATTCATCATCCACCCTCAAAAGCCCCACAAATACCTTTTGGTCTTAATGTTACCAAGGAAACACTGAACTGATAAATCACTTGGACTGTCACACATATTATATTCTGTAAGATTATATTGATTTCTGATATCTTTCTTAACATGTATATGGTACAGGATAGCATGTGAACTAGGTTGTTGTTAAAGATACCTTTTTATGGCTATCAATTCAGTTGAGATTTATTATATAAGAAGCAGCATTAAGGACATTTTGCAAATAAACCTTTAAGTTTAAGTTCTGTACATAACATTAACTTTTTCAAAAGATGTAACTATGCAGGACAAAAACCATACTGAAAACTGTTGTGATAACTAAACAACATTTTCCTGATACGAGTAAAATAGATGCTGGCTACAACAACAAGGCCTTCATTTTTTAAAAAAAAAACCCAATTCTGTCTTCTTAATATTAATACTGTTTCCAGTACAACCTTGTGCTAAAGTTGTGGCTAAACATATTTATTTTATCTATATAACTGGTCATGTGCAGTTCAGAAAAAGATATGCATATTGCAATATTCGTAATATCCAAAAATGCTCTTAGTTATCTGGAAGCATGTGCATGCATGCACCAAGATGCCAAGGGCTCATAGAGAGTCATTTCTGGTAGTTGCTTCACAGCTGCATGGGCTCTGGAAGGCAGGGAGAAGATGGCTTGAGCCCTACCTAAGCCTAAACTGGGGAGGCTGAGCACTCCAGAAATGATCAGATACCAAGGATAAGGACAACCAAGACACTGACGTAAGCAGTAGGAACCTCTGTATTTTCCTCCTTTCTTTGATATATTAAACAATTTTATAATGATTCATTTATCACTTTTGTTACTGTCTTCATGGTAGTCATGTGGGGGGGGGTTCTTCATTTTTTGAAATGTGCAAATTATGTCCTTTATTGCTTCAATTTTCTGGGTATTCACCCCAGATCTGTGTGTTTATGAATCTATATACTGTATACTGTATATACACATTCAGCTATAGAGACTTTAAAAGGAGGTACACACAAATAGCATCCCTTTATTGTTCACTAATACGTATATGTGGATAGTAGCATTCATACTTAAACCTCGATTGGCTTTCACATTAATTTTATACCCAATCCCTGTCATATACTTTTATTCACCCCTTTAATGGAAAGTAAAAGGAGAAAGCATGGAAAATGACATTGGCCTGCTCTGGTAGAATTAAAAACATCATTATGGAAACTAAATCTGCCAGGTAACAGTGGTGTCCCTAATTTTTAGTAATAGCACCCCCCCCAAAAAAAATACTTTAGTACATTCACTTCCTAGAAGCCAATATGCTCCATATATCCTCTAGAGTGACCAAATGACCAGAGAAACAGAAGCAAAAGCAGTAAAACATGTCTTGGACCCTGTCACATGGGCATATGGTATTCACATAGTCAGTATTGTTACCTGTATTGTTATTATATTGCTTGTTTTTACTGCTTACTGAAAACATATGTTCAAGTACACAAAAATTATAATGTTCTGTCTGCCACTCTTGAGCCCTTCACTGACCTTAAAAACATCTCAGTGTACCATGACCTACTTTATCAAAATCCCAAATCTGGGGGCTTCATCTTCTATCCATCCATGAGCTATACTGTTATAATAGCACAGAAAGTTCATATTTTCTGGTCCCTGAGAGAAAGTGAACCATGGATGGCATGATGATAGTAGCACATGCATGGTGGAAATCTGATCAATTTGACTAGTAATGATAGCCTGACTTGCACAGAAACCGAGGAACTCTCAAAGGAGTGTCTTTTGCTTCCTGGCTCCTGGCTTGCTGTCTTCCCATTGATTTAAAAGGAAGTGCTGCACTTCCTTTAGTGATCTCAGCACCTAAATCAGGCAGGGAAGAAAAGATGTTGACATATAAACAGTTATTTTAGTTAATGGGTGGAGCTAGGGGGGAAAGTAATGAAGAATGATAGATTTCCATGACTGAGGGATTGAGTTAATAAATATCTTGTCTTAAGGTGATTTACAACATAGGTTAAAACAAAATGTAATGCAACTAAAACGATTTGTAATGCAAAAGTTAAAAAAATTAAATAAGCAATCTTTTAAACAACAGTTTAAGAGCATTTAAAACATAATAAGGAAGATCAAATTCCTCTCCTTAGGATTTCATTCATACTATACGGTTACAGTACTATAATTCCACTTTAACTGCCATGATTCCATTCCATGGAATCCTAGGAATAGTAGTTTGGTGAGACAATAGTCTCTGGCTGAGAATACTACATGTCCCTTTCTTAACTGCCTATCCCAGAATTCCATAGAATGGAACCATGACAGTTAAAGTGGAATAACTCATTCTGTATTGTGAATGAGGCCTATAACTTTTTTCTGTTTATCAGAGCTTGTAGACTTGCTAATAGGTGCAGAGGTGATTACACCTGCCAGATTGTAGACAAGTCAATGTTAGATGCGGGACAAATTGAACATTCATTTTGTTTTCTGCTCATTTGGCACAATGGAAAGTTCAATAGAGCCAGATTGGATGATGTAGCGTGGAATGAAAGATGAAAGTGCTACACAGAACATTTTGTTGTGGTTGTTAACTAAATTATTTTCATCAAATAAAGGGCACTGAAGGAAGCTATCAGCTAAATTAGAAATGTTCTTGTAGTTTATTGAAATCATAATGGAAAACCAAAGCACCACACCTCTATTCAGCATAATGGTACAATAATGTGAATCAGTCTATCTGATTTAGTAATTTGAAAACCTTCTGTTTGTATCTGAAGTTGTACCTCCAAGCACTATATTCAAGCTGCCCAGAACAGGCTCTTTGGTGAATATAAATGACCAAGCACTGGAAATGTTCAATCACATTTTTAATATCAGAAATAACAGCAGAAGTACCATTAATTTTTTTAGTTCCCCCTGGTTCACCTCTAATTTTAAAATAGAAATGTGGAATGTAATCCAGCTCTGTTCAAATGAGTCTCAAGTTTTGGCAAATAGTTAAAACAAGGTGTTTTATACTCCATTTCTTATTTGTGCTTCAGATTTTCTGTATCATTTTTAGCCTGCTTTATCTGTCATCATCCAGACAAATTATCCCATCAGAGCAAGAAAGGGTTGCTACCAATAGTAGAATCTCCTGTCATCTCAGAAAAACTGTGAAGGGAGATCAAATGAATCATTCAGATTTCTCCTTGGCATCATAGAAAGACTAAAGGCACATACCCATTATCTGTGAATGCACAGAGAACACATGTGCATCATCAGCAAGCTGGTTGGACAGAAACAAAGAACTAAATCTTTCCCCCTTTACTTAAGCTAAGGGGCATAAAGCTGAAGGAGAAGGAGGGTTTCTTCTTTGGACTGGGGGAAGATGAATTATCTCAACCCAAGTATAACCTGATCATAAGCAACTGAGAGTCTCCCCTTCCACTTATATTCCTACTGTGGAGATCAAGTCTAAGAGACAAGCAAAGGCAACTGGTCCCTTCCATGTCAGTGGAGGAGTAAATCCACTCTAGTCTGTACTTTAAAGGAACTGTCCATGGTGCTGAACTGATTTAGAAGGCTTTAAAAAAAAGGAACCAATAATAATTTCTTTCAAGTTTAGACAGGAGCAGACAGCCATCTTTAAATATTTGAGACGGAGTCATGCAGAATAAGGAGAGCCAGCATGGTTCAGTGGTTGGAGTGCTGGAGTACAGCTCTTGAAACCAGGATTTTAATCCTTGCTCAGCCATGGAAACCCACTGGATGACTTTGGGCAAGACACACTCCATCAGCCTCAGGGAAAGGTAAAGTCAAACCCCCTCTGAACAAATCTGGCTAAACACACCCCGTGATATGTTATGGTCACCTTAAATCGAAACTTACTCTAAGGCACAAAACAATTTAATAATATGTACATAGAGCCTGTTTTCTGTTGCTTCAGAGACTAGGATGCAAACCAGTGGATTCAAACTATAAAGAAAAAGGTTCCAGCTATACCTCCAAATGATGATCACTGCTCAACAATGGAATAGACTGGGTGGAATGGGGAGGTGGACATTACTTCTTTGTACGTCTTTAAACGGAGATTGGATCACCATCCTTTGAGAGTATTTTCATTGTGAGTTCCTGCATGTCAGGTGGTTGCACTAGATCACGTCACCTATTGACATGGAAGCTGGCAGCCATGATTGGTCAGAGGTTTCTGTTTGTATGGAGGGCTTTTTTATTTTTATTTTTAATTAATTTTTATTTAATATTTTGCAAACATTTATGTGATAATTCATTTTTATCACCCTCCCTCTTATATTTACATGGTGTGTGTGTGTGTGTGTGTGTGTGTGTATATATATATATAATCTTATTTATTTCTTTATTAACGATGCTCCAAACTTTCTAAATGATGGAACAGTCCCACCACATATAGATGCATGATCCGTTAATACCACAGTCATACCAGCAATTAGGTGAGCATGTCCTATTTATAAAGGATAAGTGATATGGGGCCTATGGAGGGTAAGCTGAGAGAGAAAGAGAGAGAGAGAGAGAGAGAGGAAAAGGTGGAGTTAGGTAAAATGTTCTATCCCCTCCACTGAATATGGATGCATGTATGTAGCATTTTGTTGCTCTCTCTGTATCTGTTGATATACTGGTTTGTCCAATACAGTGGGTCCTTGTTATCCACTTGGGTTTGGTTCCAGGACCCCCCATGGATCTCAAAATCAGTGGATGTTCCAGTCCCATTAAATATAATGGCATAGCAAAATGGTGTCCCTTATATAACATGGAAAATCAAGGTTTGCTATTTGGAATTTATAATTTTTTTGAATATTTTCAATCTGTGGATGCTCGAATCTGTGAATAAAAAATCCATGGATAAGAAGAGCTGACTGTACGGGGAATATTAGCTATACATTTTTTTTAAAAAAGAGGGAATGTCTTAGTAGCCTGAGTTGCCTGAATGTTTCTTCTCTGCTGCAGTGCAGAGTACATATTTCAATTAGCCACAGAAATGTTTGATTGAATCAACAAGAGAAAGCAAGGGAAACCTTTATGCTTACCAAGCTGATGATGCTAATTTCTGTCAATCAGCTTTCATGAATATGGATCCCTTTTACTTAAAATTCAACTCACAGTAGTTAGTGTAGCATTATGTGTTGCAAGAAGTCCTTTTCACACAATATTTGTTCACTGAATGAGCAAATGGATGTATGGGAATGATTATGGAAACAAGCCCTAACCCACCCTGCATGTTGGGCAGTTGGCCTATATCCAATTGTTGGTCTCAACTTGTTAAAATATAAGATTGAATCTTTTTTTTTTTTGGGGGGGGGGAAGGGGCAAATAAAATTTTAAAAATACTATGGCATTTCTGACTTTTCAGATCTTCAGTGGTCAGCTTTCTCTCTGCCCCACCACCATTACAGATGCTTTTGGTGAAGACACAGAAGAGTATCTTCCTTGTGCCCACTTTCAGACTATGGAATTCCCCCCCACTGGAAGCTTGCTTGGCCTCCTGTCTACTTTCTTTCCACAAACAGGCAATTTCTATTAAGGCTGGACATTGGCTCTTGACTAACTGAGGCAAGAAGGATCTTTTGATGGGGAATGGCATGCTCTTATCCTTTTCACTGTGTTTTCATCTGTAGTTATCTGTAGCAAAACTATTTCAATTTAGTTTTTTAAACTTTTTAAACTCTTGTATTAAATAGGTTTTAGATGTACTTTGTTTTCATTTGTTCTAAGTTGTCTTGAGTCCTGTACCAGGAGAAAAGTGGAATATTGATTGAATAAATACATACACGCATGTATATGTATGTGCCTTCAAGTTAACGTATGGTGATCCCATGAATTTTATAGGAGTTTCTCAGGCAAGCAATATTCAGAAGTGGTTTGCTATTGCCTCCTCCTGAAATACACACACACACACACACACACACACACACACACACACACACACAGGCTTGGATCCAAGGGTGTCTTGCAGTGACAGAAGGTTGCTGCTCCCGTGCCACTTAGATCTTCAATTCCTATGTTATTCCAGTGAATCCCTCTGTCTTCCAGACCAGACAGGGAGAAAGGGGGACACAGGGAGGTGCCCTGAGTTAGACAAGCTGGGAATGCTCCATCGCATGAATGTAGTTTAATTCCACATATGGTTCGCTGGCTCCAACCCACCATATTGAAATCTTAATCTACATAAAAACAGTACAATTGGAATCTACATAAAAAGTACTATTAGTAGCAGTAGTAGCAGTAGTAGTAGTAGTAGTATACAAAAGTACTAACAGAAACGTGAGAACTGACTCTAAATGAAATAATAATTTCCTTTGTGGTTTCCTCTGCATGAAGGCTGGCTGTTGTAACAAACCACAGTGATAACTGAACTATGATATTTTATCTTACTGGATGTTCAGATGGCCAGAAATCATTTCCACATAGCACTGATGAGTCGTGTTAAGTCTCTTTCCCTTCACACCTTGCAGTTTCAGCTTAAATAAAGTAAGGCTGATAAGTACTCTTCGTTTGGTATTTGCTCCCTATTATCTTTACTAATTTAGTACTCAGCCGGTAAGAACCTTCTCATGCAAAAGGACATTGACTTTGGACATATGCTGCCGTAGCAACAGCCCTCCTGGGCTCTGCTGTCTGCACTTTGTTCCTTATTGAATACAGGTCAATGGCAGCTACCTAAGCATATTTTATTAATCAGAGCATAAGAAGAGCTCTGGTGGATCAGACCAAAGACTAATCTAGTTCAGGGTTTGTTCCTGCAGTGCCCAACATGATGCTTATGGAAAGCCCACAAGTAGGGCATGAGTGCTAATACACCTTCCAAATTGTCTTGCCAGCAACTGGTTTTCAGAGGCAACTGTGGCTGTATCTTGGTACACCTACATTTTCTGTTAAGGTGAATTTTCCAAAATGAGGCCAATGCACAGAGAAATACCCCCCCCTCAAAATTGAACCTAGACTGTATTCCTTGTGTGTAAACAGTCAAGGATCTGTTGCATTCAGGCTAAATCAAAATGTATTTCCTTGTACTTACCCTCTTTTTAATACATAGGCAGTCTGCCGCCGCCGCCGTTTGCTCCGTAAGGGAGCCGCTGCAGCCAAACCGCGCGGCTCCGTTACGGAGCAAAAAAAGAAGCTCAAAATGGGCTTCTTCTTGCGGCGCCCTAATGATGTCGCGAGGCGCCAGGGGCGCATTCGCGACGTCATTAGTGCCGCGACACGTTCGGACGCACAGCGTCCGATACGTAAAAGTGGCGGCGCCCTTGAACAGGGCGTCTCCATCTGACTTAATCTATACGTACTAGAGTTAGGGAGGTGAAGAAGCACCACCCTTCCTAACCCTAGTACGTATAGAATAGATACTAATGGCGGTCTGTAACCCGCCATGCAATGTAGAATCTGTTATGTTTGTGCATGTACAGACGTACACATATGTACATGTGTATCCAGTAAGACACCCTAATTAGACTCATTACAGCCTCACCTATCAGCGAAAGAATAGAAAGGTGTTTTGGGATAGGCCTTATATATAGCCCTGTTCATTAAGTGCTGGGTCGCACACGCACGCATACAAATACACACAGGTGTCATTTTCTACCCTTCTGCATGTTAGAGCAGCTTTCTAAAGAAAAGAGCCTCTTCTTCCATGGGCATGTTCTCTGAGGATTTGTAAACCAGATAGTCATCTTCCTGAATAGCATGGGACTCTCCACTTTACACAGAACTATCCAATGGACATGGCCAGAGTAGC
Source organism: Sceloporus undulatus (assembly GCF_019175285.1). Taxonomy (NCBI): domain Eukaryota; kingdom Metazoa; phylum Chordata; class Lepidosauria; order Squamata; family Phrynosomatidae; genus Sceloporus; species Sceloporus undulatus. The sequence goes on from NC_056526.1 coordinate 58,101,109, forward strand.
AAGAGAAAGACAATGCAGGATTCTAAGGTAACAATTCTTAATTTTTACAAAATATTTCACTGTTGGCTGAGATAAAGCTATAGATTTTTAAAATTTTGAGCATTATTCAGGACATGCTTGATCCTATGCTTAAGAATTCTGTTTGATTTTTTTTAGTAGTGTTTCCTTAATGTCAAACCAGCTATTTTCACTGAATTTTGAAAGCAGAGTATCCGTTATGCATTCTTTCTGTTTCCCCATTGCCTTATTAATTTAGAGCAGTAGTCCATGCAGTTCAGAAGCAAAATACTGTAGAAGATATAAAAAGCAGCTGCTGTTTAAAATTAACAATGAGTGGTTTTAAAAGAGCTGAACAGTTACAATATAACTGAGCAAATATAACATTCAGGAGCTACATTTACATTCATACAGTTACATTTCACAAGCTCTGAGTATCATTTCTGAGATTACTGAACTGTACTGTGTTGCTCCATACTCCAGTGCATTGGATAAATAAATTAATTGCTTATGTGGCTGGAATAAGAAAACAGATATAGAAACATTTTGTTGCTGCCAAATGTCCGGTTGGTGAGTACATGAGCTAATTGAAACCGTTCAGCATTACTGAGGATGTACAGTTTCTGGGTGTAAGTCCTGAGTGTACCAGCATTATGATTCTATCTGACTGGAATAATCACTATGACTTCCACATCCCTGACAAGCCTTGTGAAGGTTGAAAACACATGGAAAGTTTACATTTGAATTTCCTGCAGATGGAGGAACTGTAAACTAAAACAGCAGACTGAGAAGGAAAGACGATTGGTATTTGAACCTATTCAGGTTTGTTGCAATGGCACATCCTTGTGGATTAAGCCAGATTTCCAGATAGAACTAAGTAAGTTATGTCATTTTATGACTCAAAATACAATTTCAATTATACTGTTTACTACGGTTCACAATTGTATGTTTACACAATTGCTGTACAGTATTGTTATGCTTTTTATGGTGGATGAAAAGTGACACTGCTTGTAACACAGTATTTATTATTTACTTTAAAAAAGTAAAACTTGAGGAGAAAGTTTTAAGGCTGAATTGGGAAATCCAGCAATACATTTAGCAAAATTACCATAGAATAACATATAACCTATGGTGTTTGGGGTAACTATAAAAGCAAAAGAAAACATCAAGCTTGCCTTTAGAAAGGAAGACTGAAAATCCTTTGCAAGAACCTGGCTAACTTTCCTGATACCATCAATACAAACTTAGGCAGTTAGTTCAACTTAATGCTTAAATAGTGCTGGATAATGGGGCTGTATGTGAAGATGGGAAAGTGTGCCTATAGTAAAATTTGCAGATGGTGTATCAGTACTGTTTCCTTAAAATATAATAAGAAAAGTTGTAAGCATATTTTATTTTACCATAAATTCTAAAACATTTGTTTAAAAAATACAGCTCTTAAAGTTTTTCCAAGATCCCTATATTGGCATCCCATCCCAAGTGTTGGGGAGGACATTATGATGCCATGAGTGGCAAAGTGAGATTCAAATGCCAACCAAGGAAGGCTGTGAACATGGAATGGAGAAGACATGCCATCTTTTATTGGGGCAAGCTGTAAAGCATTGCTCCAAATTTGAATCAAACTTTCTGGGTCAGCTGTGTGATGGGATGAAGCTCATCCACACATTGTATCCAAACCCACTTGGACCCACAACCACTCCTTTTCTGATTCAGTTTCTTTGTTGTGTTTGAAGTGCAAGAATACTTCCATAACCAACTATATGCTTGCAGTGGAGGCAGAGACAGGTAGCTAGAGTTTCCTAGTAATTTCTTTCCTTGACTTGTTTCACCGATTGCTTCCTTGTCTATTGATTGACATTCCTAGATTTGACTTCACTTGTTCTCATTCCTCTTTTTCCTGCAGGCTTTTTATTTATTTAACCAGTCATAACCAGAAGGCCCCTTCCTTCTCTAGCTGACATGCAGTTTCATTAATAGATTCTTTACCTTCACTTAAGATGAGTTTTAAAACTGATTTCATCTTCACAGCCTCTATCCAAAGCCAAAGCCTATTTACATATTCTGCATCTGCCCCTTCCCCCATTTATGCTTTCTTTATCTTTTGTTGTGCCAGAGAGACAGCAGTATGTTTTCCAAATGTTTTCCAAATTCTAGCTGTTTCTGCAACAAAAGCTTTGTCCCACCCTCTTATGCCTTCAAAGTACAGTTTATGTGTGTGCTTTCAACTTGCCTGTCAACTTATGACATCTCCATGAATTGCATAGGGTTTTCTTAGGCAAGGAATACTCAGGGTTCTCGTTCCTTCCTCTGAAACATACAGCAGAAAGTACTGTCCCAAGAAAAATCCACCTTCTTTCTTTTACATCCCACTTGTATACCAGATATTGGTATGTGTATCATGTTCTGCCCTGGCTATGTAATCATAGTCAAAATGGTATCCATTTATTGGGTTCTTTAAAAATAAATGTTATCTTTGTACCATTCATTTACTGAAAACAAAACAAAACATCTTGTTTGCATTAAAATTTGCATCCAGGTTGCTCCCTGTTTGAAAACAGAGCATGCCATGCTTGATCTTCATAGTCTGATCATTTTGTGTTTAATTAACTTTTTATTTCTAGTCTCAGTGGATTTCTTTTATAGTTAAGGAAACAATAAGCATTATAACTGGTAGATAATTGAACAGCTAGAAGATCTTGCTGTCAGGTAATGAAATACTGTGCAGTGTATTGGATACTTTGATGAGATATTGAAACAGAACTGTGTAGACACAGTGTGTGGAAAGGCTATTTTTCTGAGTACAATCCCGCATAATCTCCCAGGCACCAGGCACCAGGCACACAGAGACCATGCTGGCAAAAGGGAATTATGCAAAACTAATATCTCCAAAATCAGTGTAAGCATCTATAGAAAAGTAACCAAGACCAGAGATCATATGCAGGGTCAGAATTGGAAGAGTGAATCCTGGGTTGAACCCAGAATGCTGGGTTTAAATCAGCCATGAAGACTATTGTCACTGAGGCAAAGTCTATGTTTATAAAGTTTTTGAAGCTCTTCCCTTTTAGGAAGTCTTTGGGCAGAAAAGGACATTTTTGAACCTGCAGACATTCAGCATCCTCTGGAGATACTGCACGTTGCAGTTTATGTGTCTCAGCCAGCCCCACAAAGGGAAGGTATGGTGTTGCTTTTGTCTGGCTGGGAAAGACAGGGAGAAGGAGGAGGGGATACTGGGGTGGTTCCAAACACCAGATTAAAAGGGAAGGTCTTTGGAAATGAGGAGGATGCAAAGTTTGGCAAAGCAGGGGAATGTGTGGTGTTAGTTTTGCTGGCTTGGAAGAAGCATGAGGAGGAGGAGGGATTGAGAGTTTGATCTTGTTAAGCAGCAGTTACATAGTCAATATCTGAAGCTGGACTGTATAAGGGATGTCAACCTGGTCACATTTTTATGAGGTTAAAGGTAAAATAAATGTACATCCATTTCTATTTTCTAAATCTGCCAACAAAGCTTACTGTCCATGGTACTTTGATGCTCATGTTTTAAAGGTTGATAGATATATTGTGGTTGGTTTCAATTGTATTTCTTAACAAATAAAGATATTTTTACAACCAACATATCAATGCCCAGATTCTTGAAGTTAAACAAAATCTGTTCCAGTACTCCTTAATTCTGTGGTTGTTTATTTCTGTCTATAAAAATTACAGATAGAACCTGTTACAGCTGCTTATTACAGAAATTTGCTTTATTCCTCAATCCTAGGTATGCTGTGTGTTCAGTGACAGTTCCATAAAAATGTAGTTAGGTGGTAAAACCATCCAGTGAACATTTGAACTTTCATCAGCATATAAAAAGTAAACATTGATAGAATATAAAATCACCTTAGGCTGGTAGCTATAAAATAATTATTATTATTTTAATAGCTTTAGTTCTTTACTTGATAATCTGCTGAAGTGTTTTACTTATAGCAGCAGTTTTTCACTACTATACATTCAGGCAACATTAAAAGAAAACAATAAAAATGAAAGGGAAATTTGGACAAACTGACAAATTGGAAATTCTCTATTTGTTAAGGCATTTTTATACTGCCTTTAAGTGTCACATTTCGGTATGGTTTCTCCCAAAACTGATTTTCCTGCATAAATACAATAAAAAATATTGAGAACAACAGATAAAAAACTGCATATAAAATGAAATCTCAAATAATAAAAAACATTTTGAAAAGCCAAGAATAATAAAAAACGTTTCATTTGGTATGCAAAAGGCGTCAGATTGATACCAGTTGAAGCTCCCTAGGCAAAGATAAGACATGACACCCCCAAATTGTCAGTTTCTGGTAGCCCCCTTCCTCCTTCAACTCACCTCAGACAGGCAGAGCAATTTGAAGAAGGAACTACAAAATCGCAAGATCACATGATTCAAAGGATCATTGGAGGTCTTCCAGTTAACTCTCTGCTCAATGCAGGATCTGTAAAGTAAGATTCAACTACAGCTTTGTAGACAGATGGTCCCCAAGTCTCCTCTTAAATATCTCAGTCTAAGGGGTCCAGCAGACCAGTGGCTTGGTGTAAACCCTGGCTGCTCCAGCCCTCGTCAACCTCTAATCGGTGGGGGACCATAGCAACTGCATGGCCCATTCTGAAAGCGAGCTGCCCCCACCATAGTCCTAAATGGGCCACCAGCAAGGAACACTTTTTCTTTGGAGTGGCTTCTGGACTATCCATGGGATATGTGTCATCTCCACACTGTGCCCTCAAAGCAGCTGGAAGCCACTCTTTTTTGCCCATGTGTTTCAGGCCTAAGAGAGCTTGTCACTCTCCGAGGCAATCTCTTCCATTGTCTAAGAGCTCTTAGCTTTCCAACATTGCTCCTAATGTTTAAAGTCAACACTTCTTACTTGCACATTCAGCCTTCACATTGACTTCATGTTGTTCATGGAGCAACAGAATGCTACTGTTGTTGTGTATATAATTTCCAACTTACTGTGACTTGATGGCGTTTGCTTGGGACCATTTCTTCAGAAGGGTTTTGTCCTTGCTTTTCTCTGAAGCGAAGAGACTGTGACTCCATGGGGTATGGCTGTGTGGGGATTTGAATCCTAGTTTCCAGAGTCATAGTCCACCGCTCAAACCACTATACCATGCAGACTCACAACAGAGTGTAAGCAAGGTGGAACAAAAGCTGTGAAATCTCACTTTTACCTTCTCTCAGTGTTACAACATGAGGCATAGTTTGCTTCTTTCTGGCTATAAAACTGTTTTTCTGACCTCCATGAGCTTCCTTTATTTTTTGGACTCCCCATTAATACTACGATTGAAGGGAGCTTTAAAAAAATGGTTTTGGTCTTACAGCTGCTAGAATCCCAAAAACATCACAACCACTTAGAGAGCACAAATACATCAGAAGGGAATAGTTCATAGTTCTATTCTGTGTTAGAAAGAGACTTACCACACCAGGGCTTCAATTCTTTGGCCTATCTCATGTAGTGGGCAGCAGCAGCTATGAAAGAAAGTACTGGATCTCATACAGAGCTAATTTAAGCAGATACCCACAGCCTCACTAGTGATGGCTAGTGGCTCCCCTCTCACTGAAAGTGATCAATCTCTTCCAGATTTTAGTCCACACTAAAGAAATTATCCAAGATGCTGAGCCTATTTTGGAAATAGGGTTCAGCATCTTGATTTGCCCCTTTAATGTGAAAGGTATAAACCAGATGAGATTCACTACTCCACTGATGTGAAAGCCACCAGTCAGCACTGATCCCCATAGCAGAATAGCCAAGTATCAGTGACCCTATAGCAGCTAGAGCCACAGATATGACCAGATATGAGTTCCTTCCTTTTACAGTTGGCCCTCCATATCCACAGATTCTTTATCCATGGATCCAACCATCCACAGTTTGAAAATATTTTTGAAAACTATAAATTCCAAATAGTAAACCTTGATTTTGCCATTTTATATGTGGGGTACCATTATACTATACCACTGTATTTAATGTGACTTGAGCATCCACACATTTTGGTATCCATGGAGGGGCTTGGAACCAACCCCCCATGGGCCCACTGTATATTCAAGGGGCCCACTGTATATTCAAGGTGATGGGGGGAATATTATGGTACAGTGGGCCCTCCACATTCACTGGGATTAGGGGCACAGAACCCCTGTAAAAGTGCAAAGCCCCACAAATTAAAAAGAAAAAACATTTCTCTAGGAATCTCTAGGCCCTCAGGTGATACTCTGTGGTCAGCATGTGGGGATTGACCATGAAATCATGCCGGAGGACATAAAAATGCCTAGAGAAGTGTTTTCTGTAGGAATTTCTGGTTCCTCCAGCATGATCGATGTCAGGTAGAGTCAGTGGTGTCACTGAGGGGATGCGGTGGTGCGCACCACACCGGGTGACACCCAGTGGGATAGTACACCTCAAGGGGAGTGGGTAGCTGCCTTCCAGGTCCTGCACAGCGATGGCCACATGAGACCTGGAAAGCCGTGGAGTGGGAGGTAGCTGCCTTCCAGATCCTGCATGGCCATGGCCATGTGGGACTCAGAAGTCTGGGGGGGGCAGTGCTGAGAGGGTTTAGCGCACCCCACACTTTGTGTTCACAGCACCATTCTACATGCCACAGCAGCGAGATGGGGGACGTACCCTTTTGGTCCTGCTCCCAGACACCCTGAAACTTGGAAGCTCCTTTTCCCTGCAGTGGGTGACATCCCAGGCAGAGATGCCACTGGACAGAGATATGCTGACAGACTCTTAAAAAGAACATAGTAATTAAATTCATGAATAATCAAATCCTCAAAAGTCAAATCTGCAAATGTGGAGGGAAGACTCTGATTGTCTTTTCAAAATAATGGCTTGGATTTAATGGAGTCCTAGCAAAAGCACTTCCATATATGTTGGTATGAAGGGAACATCTCTGGTTTGTTCTGCTGCCATCCCTCATACCTGCAGCCCATTGACCCCCATCAAATTCTATTGTTACCGTACTTTGTCTTCCGAGCAATTCAGAACCTCAGAAGGCTGCAGTGGGAAGGCAGAAACAGGAAAATCTTTTTCTGAAAGTGAGTCATGGGCCTCACTTCCTAGGACCCAAACTGTTAAAGTTTATTTTATTTTATTTACCTTTAGCCCACTTTAAGGTACCCATGAACCTCAGATGACATTAAGATACACTGCCATCCCTCTAAATCTACAAAGCCTAGTAAACCTGTGCAAAAAAATAAAATTGTTACTAAACTCTAAATAATATCTTTATGCGGAAAGTGGGCGGGGGGAGGCATGCAGCTTTTGAAGTATGTGTGTATCTTTTAGTTAAAGACTAGATGTCAGAGCATTAAAAAGTTGCTTCGACCTAAAATTCTTGTGATCTTGAGAGTCTGGAATTAATTGCTATGCTATGAAGGAAATAGCAAGTGCAAAAAATGTACCACAAAAGGAGCAGGGTTCTAAATGTGCTATTTAGAGTAACTGTTTAAGATGCATTAGGATAAGCCATTTAAAATTGGGCTCTTTGAACCATTGAGTAGAAGGTGATTGATTACTTCATTGATGATTTGTCCACAGACTCCCTGACAAGCCTGAGTGAAAAAGGGCAATTTATGTGCATAACAGATTGTTGACATTTCACAGGTTTATGAAGCAGATAATTTAGACTATGTATATTACATATCTGAAAGAAAATGCTCTGTCTCTGCATTCCTTTATTACTTTCTCTAGTGTTGTAGAATGGTAGTGGTAACAGTAGGCAAATATTAGCTCTAATTTCATAATTTAAAATTGAACTTCTGAACATAGAGTTCTCAGTCTTTGGGGAGGAATGTTTCACAATACTGACACCCTTAAAGTTTTAAAATCATTTTCAGATCTTGAGATACAGCTAATTTAAGCAGTATTTCTAGAAATAGTGTCATCATACTTATTTTTTTGCTTCAATATCTCACCCACACTTGATAAGCATGAAATATTTAACATTTTCCTACTTGTAATCTCTATTGCTTTTGGCACACATTAAGGCCAGAGATTTCCTCTTTAGATGTGTACTTTTCTTTATTTGATGAAGACCATGCTGAGGTTTCTTTGAAAAACGATATTACTGTCAAGGAAAAAGCAACATGGGATATACAGTATATGAAATAAAACATGTATGTGAGAGTCAGGGTGACTCAGCAGAAGCCAATTGGGAACCACACAGGTGTAAATGATAATACAATTAACAAGTCCTAACTGCCAAGGACAGAGATGCAAAGTGGATAATTGAACACACCTGACAATTGTTAAGTGGTCAAGGCTGAGATGATGAAATCACTAATTGTAGGATGAACCAAGAGAACCAATGAGAATGTTGTACACGCCTACTGGGTGGAAACAGACAACAGTGGGTGGTATCTTGCATTGACTATAATAATGACTATGAATCCCAATATGTTTTGTGGGCTGTAGTAGAGTGGGTAGTAGAGTGAGGAGTTGAGTATTGTTGTGTTGGATAGTTTTGGAGCTGTATATAGTAGAATAAAGAAGATCTTTTATATAAGACTACTGAGTCGTCTGGTGTCTTGGGTGAAGCTACAAGAACCAGCTGGATCCTGAAGAAGGGTGAAGACTTCTGTGGAAGCAAGAGTGAGAAGGCTTGGAGAGTTTGTCGGGGTCTTCAGCCTATTCTCTGTAACTCTGCTAAGCTATAACCACTGGCCAAAACTGGTCAGCGCGGTGCACAACCAGGTGGTGAGTTCGAGCCAGAGGTGAAGAGCTACAACTCCCATCATCCCTGACAATTACTGCCATGGATATGCATGCTTTCATAAATATTAGTGCTAGTACTGAGGAGACCCTTGGAGACGTATTCTGAAATTATTGTTTGTACAATTATATAGTTCACATCAAAAACTGAAGATAAAAGAGCAAAGGGACATACATTTCTGGCATTTTCTTCATCTACATTTTCCTCAACAAGAAAACATTTTGGCTTCTTGCATGCTGCAAACTTTCCCTGGTCTGGCTTCACAGTTTCCAAAAAAGCTGCCTCAGATTTTTGACCCCATGGTCCGTCTGCTCTATGAACTTTCCATCCATGTAATGTGAGAATGACATCTTGAGCAGCCATGGGGTGAGTGACAAAATAAACTATGCTTTTTTACTCAAAAGTAAGTGTCATTGTAGTCAGTGGCTCTTACTCCCACGTAAGTAAGTATAGAATTGCAGCATGAGAATGTGCCACAGAATCCTGTAAATACACCATCAAGTTCTCAAGGCGTTGGGCATATCTAAACTGGAGAAAGAAGGATTTTAAAAAGCAAGCAAAGTGCTACAGTTATAATAATTAAAGTCTTCCAAAGTGCCAACTTTATCACTGCCAAATCAAGTAGCATTTTAATTAGAGACACATGTTTTTACATTTGTGCACTATTTGGAAAGCATACCAAATGAGAAATTAGGATATAAACATTCCACATTTTAAAAAAAGTAACCAGCAATGCTTACACCATCATATCACTAAAAGGAATTTATGGAACTGCTAAGTAAAATTTATTTCTTGCAAGATGCCTTCTCATTTGAAGACCTGTACAGTCCAACGCTACCTCAGAATTAGGCAAAGCAAGCATCTTGAAAGTTGTCAATCAATACTAGCATGAACAACAGATAGAGGAGGCAAACCACTTATTTGTTTACACTCTTCGCCATTATGAAAAGACATATTTCTGTTTAAACTTTGGGTATGGGATTGTATGACTCACCAGATATTGTTGACTACAACTCCCAAAAGCCCTTGCCAGCATAACTAATGAGGGGAAATGCTGACTGTTGTGATTCCATAACATCTGGAGGGCCACACAATTCTCAGGTTTAATTTAAAGTATACTGTATCTTCTTGTATATAAGTCAACCTCATGTATAAGTCGAGGGCAGGTTTGGGGGGCAAAATTATGGATTTTGATATGACCCATGGATAAGTTGAGGGTCAAACTCAAGAACATGTAACAAAGGATCAAAGGAGGGAGGGAAACCAGAACTTCGCTCCCTCCTTCTCCCTCTATTGGGAGAAGGGTCACAGTCTAGGCATGTAAAATGTGGACACAAACCTCCAATTTCCCTCCCTTCCCCACAACCTTCCCCAAGACTGATGGCTTGAAAAAAGGGGGACACAGATCTTCAATATTCTGGAGGCATCTGTTGTATATAAGCACACACAACTACAGTAGGATCATGTCCAGAAGAGTCCCATTCTTTCCCAGGGCAAGCTTTATTGTTTACTGCAAACACACTGCTGCAACCCAACACTTAAAGCCTGCCTTTCTCCAGCCCTCCTTCCCCCCCCCCCCAAAAGTCAATAGCTGCAGAACTAAACAAGATAAAAACAAATTTCCAGTAAAGCAGAAGGCAAAAAAGGAGCAGGGGACTGAACTGAGCTGGGCTCCCCCATGAATCAAGGATTAACACGAATCAAGAATGTAAGAAACACTGCAGACTGACAGGCTGTGCAGACCACCCTTAAGCGCGGCCTGCAGCTGCGCCATATTGGGGAAACCACACACAGCAGCTGTGCTCCTTTTTTCACCCTGAAAAGGGCACGATTGCTGTGGCACCACATCTTTAAGGTGGCCCTTTCATGCTGCATCATGTGGACTCAGCACTAGAGGAGCACCATGATGCCATGCACCATGTGGAGCAGTGCACGACATCACACCAACATGTGGAACAGAGTCAGGACATTCTTTGTATGGATGCCATGCACTGACTCCTCCCCCAGTATGACCTTAATGGCTGGTCTGCACAGCCCCTGAGTCAGCCAGAAAAATCAGCAGTAGCAGAATATGTTATAAAGTATCCTGGGCATAAAATGCTGTTTGAAAACACTGAAATTCTGGACCATGCCAACAACTATCATGTCTGAATGCACAAGGAAGCCATTGAAATCCACAAACACCTGGATAACTTCAACAGGAAAGAAGAAACCTTTAAAGTAAACAAAGGCCCAATACACACCACTAGGATGCGACATCCTGGCGACGATAGTAGGCCTCAAGATTGCACAGTCCCGAGCCCTACTACGTGTATGCAGCGCCATTACAGTGATGCACTGCCCACATGGAGTGTGTGTGCATGACGTGTGGGCGTTGCAGCGGCCGCATGTAATGCAAAGGAAGAGATGTACTCAAAAGGAGCTGCTCTAGGGCCACAGCATTGCCAGGCAGTTTGGTATGGCTGCAGACCAAAAACGGGTGCCTACAGACTGCCCTGAAAGGGGTGGTCTGTACTGCCCCAAAGTTTGGCTACAAGTCCTGAAAAACACCAAAATTAAGACCCAGCAAAATGCAAATGAAAACCCTCCAGGATCAGGGTTTTCTCCAGCAGACAATGGACCACTAATTAAGCAGACACTAATCCTCCTTGCATATCCTCCCACCCTGAGGCCTTGCCATTCAACAACAGAACAATACACAGATTAACATGTAAATAACTCCTCCCAACATATTTCCAATGGTCTTCGGGACCGAGACCATCGGTTGAGGCTTACCACAACATGAGGAACTATATTAAAGGGTCACAGCATTAGGAAGGTTGAGAACCATTGTATTAGACAATATAAGAGGGCTATGATTTTATCCCAGCTCAGTATAAACTCTTATTATTATTTCAAATTGCAAATCTAAATTAAGATGGACAGTGAAGCATATAAACAAACACATCCTTAAATTAAACTAGATAAATTAAAAACGAAAGTGTTTTCGGCAACTGTTCTGTTCCACTAATTAATGACTAAGACCCATCTTCAATAAATCATTTATTTGGCTGATAATTCCATTCTCCTTTATAATAAATACATTTAATCATTAAAACCACTTCCCGCATCTTCTTTAACCAAGATCTTATAGGAGTATTTTTGGCCTGCCACAACCAGGCAATACATATTTTAGCTGTCATGACTGAAGAAGTAATAATCTGTACGTCAGCTAACTCTACAGTTGTATTTGGTATGCATAATAGGATAAGTTTTGAAGATGAGGGCAAGCTGTACCTGTTGAATCATTAATTATTAATAATATGGGGTTCTAGATTTTTATTTTTATTGTTCCATATTCTCCTAAATAGGAAGATAATCAGCTTTTGTGGCTTTACAGCTCCAACAGAGCACATTAATAAGATAGATCTTAGTCGGTTTATGTGGAATGAAATAACATTGGTAAATAGATTTGTAACGATTTTCTTTACAATTTGAGTTTATTAATAATCTTGGAATTGTTTCAAAAAGCCATTTCCATTCTATCAGATATACTGAGAGATTTTATTTGTTTAATACAAATGTATATTCCATTTATCTTGGTAAGTAGGATAAATATGTGATAGGTCTAATTCTACAAGTAATGAATAAAGCTTACGAGCAGTATATATTTTTGGTAAAGAATTTAAGAAAAATAGCTCAATTTTAGTACAAGGTCTGGGCTAACCATATTTACCTCCCATTTGTTTTGCTGTGCTAGAATTGAAGGAACTGGGGAAATGATGGTGGTGTTTGATTTAGTTTGGCAAGAAGGTCTGTATCTGATATAATATGTCCATGGCTGATCCAATTTGTAAAGTACAGCATATCTCCCCAGATGAAAGCATTAATGGACCAGGCACCCCTTTCCAGCATCACAAGCTGTGACTGGGGCCGGCAAAGATAATAGCAATGGCAGGTAAGGGGGCTCACAGCTGTCTGGTCTACCAGTTGTCACAGCTGAGTTTGTGGGAAATTCCAGCACAAGCAACCATTTTATTTTAGACCAGTCTAAGGACCTGTTGGACCGAGGTCAGGCTAAATCCACCAGAATGATGTCTGATCTGCCCTTTTTGAGCCCAGGGCTGTTGGCCTGCATTGTCTAAATAGGCCAAAACCAGGTCAAAAGGAACAGGTCTTTTGCACCATACATACAGCCCCAATAGTGATGATAACTTAATTGTATAATATTACCAGGTAATACTGAGTACTCTTAATCAAATATGTTTATTGAATAGCCCGAGGGCCATTTCAAAATACTCAAAACATAGTAATACAAGCAATGACACACACTTATATATAAAATGTTAATATAGTGCAATATAGTACAATATACCACAGTACAATATAGAAACGTATGAATAGCCTAAACATGGACAGCTTATATACAGACTATACAAATCTAAATAAAAATATGTACTGAAAGATATACAAATCAACAGGTAAGAATAAAAATGTTAATACAGTTGAATAGTAATGTGTAAGATAGTTACCATGGGAAGTAAAATAGAATTAAAATGGGAGGTAGAAATGACATGAAACATCTGTCATCATATGTCAAATCTCTTCATCACCCTTACAGTTAACACCAATCATCCCCACATATCTAGATCTCAACAGTGATGCTTTATGAAGGAATCGAGCTGTGGCAATAGATATTTTTTAATCTTGTCCACTCATAAAGTATGATATTATGATGTGAGTATCCCAGAATATTGTCCGTTTAATATAGGAATCAAGGTATTGGTCCCTTTCCTGTTGGTACAGATTACATCTAAACAAAATGTGTGCTAGATTCTCAATTTTGTGGTCCCCACAAATACAAGTTCGTTCATTATAAGGGATACCCTGGAATCTCCCATATCTTACCATGGTATCAAGTTGGTCAAACCTAGCTCAGGTGAATACCTCTCTGAGATGTTTTGGGATCTG